>NC_079383.1:23232087-23239587 GCF_021018895.1 Seriola aureovittata
ATATTTCACTTGTGTCTCACACTCACGTCGTTTAGAATAAATCAAATCATCACTCATGAATTAGCAGCTTAATTAAACCCTGGATTATTTCTTCCTGTTTGTTGTAAATCAGCATTTAGGACGAATGACAGCGAGTCATTTAACGAACCTGAGTGTAAACACATTTAAAAATCTATCTGCTTTAGGCCTCCATATCCCACAATGCACTGGGACAGTCCGTTGTTGAACGGTGTATTGTCATCACATGCTGCTCATGGTTCACAGGTAATGAACACAACTTTTTTTTCACTTGACAGGAGCACCTGAACGCATCGTCTCATCGCGGGAGGAGGAGGGGCAGATTCGACCATAGTGGGCGGGGCCCTCTTGGAGGAGGCGGAGCCTGAACTGTGACACTGCTAATTCTGGATTTGACTGTTGACACCAGTGAGTGACACACCCTCCATCCTCTGAATGTGTTTACTGAGACCATGACAATGACCAACACACACACACACGCAGGGACACAGTGTGTGTTTGGACAGATGGGTATAGTGTGTGTGTGTGTGTGTGTGTGTGTGTGTGTGTGTGTGTGTGTGTGTGTGTGTGTGTGTGTGTCTCATTGTCCATCATAATCCCTTGTTCAATGGATGAGCTGCTTTCAACAGGCAGGGCAAACGTGTGTGTGTGTGTGTGTGTGTGTGTGTGTGTGTGTTGGGGGGGGTCTGTAGACACAGTCGTCGTATCTGACAGATCAGCGTTGGAGGACTTCCTGTCAGGTTTACATTAACAGGATCAGGACAGAAGTCTCGTCTGTGCTGCGTAACGACGGATCAGAACTCGTCCGTGTGATTGAACTTTGGACTTTCAGCTTTAATTTAAGGCTTTAACAAAAAAATCACATCAACTGTTTAAGAGTTTTTTATACGTGGACTCTTCCCTCAATATACTACACACTAACATTCTGACTACAGCACCAGGTGTGGATTAATCCGCTGCTGGAAATAGTCCCTAACAAACACACTACAGTGAGCAGCTGTTTGTTTTTAAATGAAACTATATATTTGTGAGGTGTTTACGTCGTCAGCTGATCCGCCTGTTGGGGAATGTTTTTCACGGGGAACCACCGGAGTGAGAACCAGTCCGTCTTTATTCCTGTTTACCATTAAAAGGATCAGTCAGCCCTTTCTTCTGTCTTCTTAGTTTACATTAGGAGGGATCAGTGGGCTGGGTCCTGCCCCCCCGCTTCCTGGCAAGACAGAGCTGGAACCAGCTTTAAATCTCCTTAAGGGGAAATTTAATGTATTTCAAGGTTAAATTTGGATCAAATTCATATAAAAACTAAACGTATGTATGAAGATATAATAAAACTCAAATATAAAAAGGAATAGAGTGGTGTAATGTAGGTTTAATAAACCTGTAAACCTGCAGAGAAGGCGTCACACACTCAGCTGTTCCTCCGCAGAGAAACCTTTGGTCACATGACTCCCCTGAACTCTGAAGATGTCACTCAGATCTCTGCGTTTAAACGCTGATGTAAATGGTGGCAGCGGCGTTAACGGAGTGAAACCCCTCAGTGCGGACTGCAAGGCTGAGTGGGACAGAAATCTGAGAGTCGACGCCCTGCTCAGCCTTATTGGCACCACATGTGAGTCAGCGAGGCTGTGTTAGTAAACACACACACACACACACACACACAGACACACACACACACACAATGAACAGCTCTAGATGTGAAACAACGACCGGTAAACAAAAGTGGAGAGGAGGCTTTAAGGCTGCCGCCGCGTCTCGACAAGAGGAATGTCCTGAACGCCAAGCTCGCTCATCATCAGCTGAGAGAGCGAGAGAGAGAGAGAGAGAGAGAGAGACTCATCGAGACTCACACGTTTAAATGAATCCAAATCCAAAATAATAAATCCTGGATTTTGCAGCTTTTATATTTGGGTGGATCAAAGCAAAGAGACGGACAGGGAGGAAGACGAGAGGAAGAGGAGGACGTCATGTTCATGACGGGGGCGTGTCCCATGAACTCACTCTTTTACATCATTATGATGAACTGATTCATGGGATTTCCAGATGAGAACACTGACTATAAAATATATTGACCAGCAAACAGAGGAGTTGGGAGAGTTTTCGTAGCCCTGAGTAGTGTCTGCAGGACTTCCTGTCAGGCAGAGGCGAGAGCCGCAGACAGATTACCTACTGGCTGCAGGTCCATGGAGACCAGAGAGGTCAGGGGTCAATTAAAAGACTCAAAACAACTCGAGTCCCCGAGGAGAAGTGACAACACCAAGCTGATTAAAGAGACGATTTCCTTCTTTTTCTGTTGGACCTGAACATCGTCTTGTTTCTGGACCAGAGGAGACACCTGAGGACACGAAGACTCCAGCTTCTCTAACGTGAAGATTTGCTGCTTTTTGTTGTTGTATATGATAGAAAATTACATATCTATACAATCTGAGATGTTACCATGGATACTAGGACGTCCGTTTTTGCCGCCTCTGTAACCCGGACTCAACGATGATCTCTGATATAATCAGAGAGGAAGTGATCAGTACTTTAGACTCCACCCACGCTGACTCGGGTGACATCACTTGAGGACATGGAGTTGGTCTGTAGTGATTTATTATGTTTGTTTTCACGGTAACTGTGCGACTAGGATATGGTTACGGTCAATAAAAGATCCTGGTTATGAACGATGGTTAAGGTCAGGACGCTAAAACGCTCTGGACTGGAGGCTGCAGTGACTCGCTATCGGAAAGTGAAGAGACGGGCTGTGGCTAGCTGGTTAGCATGCTAGCTTCAGTAGAAGAACAGATTGATTGAGCCAACGTTGGTGTTTGTTTCCACCTCTGGAGACAGATGTTTGTAAGTAAAGGAACAAAGTTTGATGCTGAACTCACAACGTTTCTTCTAGACTGCTAATGCTAACGTTAGCTATGTAGCAATAGCAAAATTTACATAGAGCTCCTTTAAGGCGAAGATTATCTGCTTATGGTTTGATTATAAACTGTGGACGGGCTTCACACCGTCACAGAAGTTCTTTAAAAACACTGAACATTAGATATAAATCATAATTCTGCCCTTTACTTCTATATATTTTCTGTACTATGTGTTTACGTCCGTGGTGTTTTTATGCTGCTGCCAGGCAACGTTCAACAATAAAGTGAGATGAAATGTGGCGGAACTGGAGGAAAACGAGTCTGAGCTGTAGCAGTCGGTTTGTGTTGTGTTGTCCCGTCATGTGCTCTGGCTGTTGGAACCAAATAAAACCCGACTGTGAAGTTCTACTGAACTCACTTTCAAACAGACTGTGGGAAAGAGAGTTTGGATCAGCTGCTGTGTCCTCTGACATGGTTTTTATTGTCATTTCAGTGTTTTAACAAAGTGATTTTATGGCATGTTTTTCATTTTCAGACCATGTCTACAAAACCAGACGCCTCTCTCGGGACAATAAAGTTTTGAGCTAAATTGAAGTTGAAGTGCCAGCTTCTGACTCCCTGCGACTCTCTGGGTTCCCAGGCCGGTTTATTTATAATGAGAGAGCAGATAAGCAGTCCAATGTGACAGTCAAATGTTCCCTTCTCAGAATATCAGAACGCCAAAAAGACTCACTCGCGTTTCACCGACCAGTTTCTGACGCGTCAAATCAAACCGCGTCCTCTGGAAACCTTCAGTGTCTGGAGAGTTCAGACGTTTGTCAAACTAGCTGAATTAGCTTTTAGCATTTCCTGTTTGCAGTGTATCGTGGACGTACAGACGGCAGCCGCTGGGTCACTGTGACACGGAGTAAATGCTGAATGAGGCTCTGCAGGTAGAAGGAGCGTCTTTTCCAAGTGGATTCACGGACATTAATGTCTGTGTTCAGATCTGACGGAGGAGTGAGCGCTCTGTGTGTCGGTGTGCAGCGCCACCTGCCCTGACCCCGCCCTCAGGACGTTACATCATTTATCATTTCACAACAAAGCGACGTGATGCGAAACACCAGGATCGTCATCTTCTCTCATTCTGAGACACATGACAGAAACCGGTTGGATGACGGAGGGAAACGACTAAATCAGAAGAAGAAGAAGAAGAAGAAGAGACTCTGTTTTTGTCTCTTTATCTCTGCAGGAAAACTCTTATCAGGACTGTTAGCAGAACAACTTCCTGTTAATGTACCAACACATTAACATTTAACAATTACAGTTCTCTCTCTCTCCCTCTCTCTCTCTCTCACACACTCACACACTCACACACACACACACACACACACACACAGGGAGCAGGGAGCCTCCCAGTACAACCAGTTTGGTGCTGGTGAGTGGGAAAGCTCCTGTTTGAGTCTGTAATAAACACAGAGCCGACCGCAGCCTCCCTGTGTGGTTTAAAAAGAAGCGAACAGGGAGTGTTGAGTCAAGAGGAGTCATTCAGGGACAGTTACCAAAGCTGAGACAGTCCCCCCCCCCCCCCCCCCCCGGTCTCTTTCCCACCGATTCCTCCCCCTCCCTCCCTCTCTGTTTGAACTCGCCTGTATTTAGCGAGGCCACCGCTCGCTGCCTTCCTGTCCTCCCTGATTCCTCCCAGAGGGACGACGCAGCAGGCGGCTGGCAGAGAGGAGGCAAACGCAGGGATGTCTCACTCTGACCATATTCCGATGTCCGAGGACATTGTCCACTTGTTTTGCAATAACAGCTTGGTTTGATTTATGTCACGTTTGAGATTAGAAACTTAACCCCGAGGACAGATGCACATCTCAACTTGTTTGTGCAACTTTTAGTAGGATTAGCATAGCTGTGCTTCATCTAAGACCTTCTCCAAATCAACTTGGAATGATGTCACAATGTGGTCAATATTTAAAGCTCCATATTTTTCTTCTTCTTCTGTGTTTTATTTGAAGTGTTGATCCATATTTAAACCATCTGTGTAGTTTTACATCTCCTCTCTCAGGCTTCTCTCAGAGAGGAGGCTCTGAGCCTCTCTTCTGATTGGCTGACTGTTTTCTGAGTGATCCAATAAAAATAAAGCAGATTTCAGGTAAAAACCAAATCCTGCAAGGTTTGGATGGTGGGTCCAGGTGGGCGGGGCTTGGTGACTGCTTTGTTGTGACATCACAAAGTTCCAGAAGTCCTGACGGCTGGTTTTAAGGCTCAGTTTCTGAATACAGGCTGTGTGCATTTCTGTTTCTAGTGTTAGATCATTCGCTTATTTCTAAAGGATAAACATCGTCCCAAAACTTGTTCTTACTTATAGCTGCTGTATGAATGAATTATGTGATAATGTGTAAATTAAGTGTTTATTAATGTTCAGTATTTGTTTTACACATTTGATATTCTTCCAGCTGTCTAAAATACAGACACTGAAGATGAACTCTGTGTGTCACTGTGAGTTAGAACAGCTTTTGGTTTTTCAGAGCTCCTCTCTGAGATTTACAGAGGGAGATAGTGGCACTCGCTGGGGACTATTTTTAGCAGCGGATTAATCCACATTTGGTGCTGTAGTGAGTATTTGTGGCAGCAGGACTGTGTGTGTGTGTGTGTGTGTGTGTGTGTGTGTGTGTGTGTGTGTGTGTTGATGGGGATGAAGCAACATGTGTGTGACTCACTGATGTGTTTTAATAGTTTGTGTTAACAGTGCAGCTCAGAGGAAGAAGACGTATCAGGCTGTGATGCACAATATCCTCAGACTTATCCTTAACTCCACAGTATCTTCAGATTCTTGTGTGTGTGTGTGTTGTGTGTGTGTGTGTGTGTGTGTGTGTGTGTGTGTGTGTGTGTGTGTGCACGCAGCAGGTCTGGACACAATCTGTAGTTGTTTACTATCTAGTGATTCATCTCCCCAGACATAGAGCATCTTTGGCTGCCGGTCACACATCAAAGCAGAGCCAAAATGATGCGGTGGGACGACGTTGGCTAAAACGAGCCGCCGGGGATTCAAACCAGCAGCGTTACGACAGCACGGACACGACCGTAAACACGCCATAAACACGCTAAGGCCACGTCACGCTAAGACGTGACGGACGGGGAGGACAGGAGCGAGCGAAAGTTAGGAAAGAGCCAAAGCAGACAGGATTAGAGGAAGAATAAACAGAGAGGAGGTGAGCTGATGCCAAGAAAAAGATGAGAGAAGAAGAGAGAAAAGATGAAAAGAGCAGACGGAGGAGAAAAATGAGGGTTAGAAAAAAAGAAAACAGAGAAAGGAAATGTGCTAATTGTGGTTTATTTTCATATCAGATGGACGCTTTCGTCTTTGTGCTGCTGTGATTCGCCGTTTCCTCGCTGTTGTCTCTTGAGGTCAGTGAACCCCCAACCCCTGAGCTCGTCGAATGAGTTGCTAGTTCGAATCCCCAGACAGAGCTGGCCACCAGAATAGATCCAACAATGACCGGTTTATTCTGTCTGCCAGAGGAGGGAAGGGTAGATCGAGGTTAGAGAGAGAGAGAGAGAGAGAGAGAGATGAAAGTGGATTGTGGAATGTCGCTAATGATGTGTTCAATTAAGTTCAATTAGCCTAATTGTCCTCTGTGTGTGGGGAGAGACGGGGGGGGGGTGTAAACAGGGACGGAGGAGAGGAATTTAAACAGAGCGGCCTGATGGATGGAGAGAGCGCGGCAGACAGATAGATATTGTGCCCGAGCTGCTAAACGGAGGTCGACACTTCGCCTCCGCCAAGAATCCAGTCGTCCCCTTCGCTCCTTTACTCGCCATCTCTGTTGCCCAAAATAATTACCGAGGTCCCTGAATGCATCAGTTCTTCCTAACAAAGCACAGGACTGGCGGGGTGCAAAGTATTCTCACGGCGGGTCGCGTTCCATCTCAGGAAAACAACAAGGTTTTTTTATCTTTGAAATGGCTCCAGCAGCTGTTCGCTCACAGACACTTCAGCCTCTTTTAGCTCCTGCTTTTGTTTCGGTTTTTTTGTACGAAAAACTACAGCACAACTATCACAACAACGAATTCCCAAAAAACAACCACCGGTTTACTTCCTGTTTCCTCCCAACAGTCAGCGCTGGTTACACCTCGGATCCAGATTCAGACTCTCAGACAGACCATCAGCTCTTGGGTCAGGACAAGGAACAACAAGCCGCAATAAGAAGAATAAAATAGATGTTACACTTTCTATTGGAAACAACATAAATGTGAAGTTAAATTTAAATATATCGCCATCTCGATATATTGAAGGAGTTCCTCCGAGTTAGAAAAGCAGATCTCCCGACGTCTCCTCAGAAAGATTCGGTCAAATCTGAGCTCTGAAACTTTCCTGCTACGTTTGTTTGAGAATCTAAATATAAAAAATCATGACTTCTGATTGGCTGCTGGCCACTAGAAGCAGGACCAGGTCGCCAAAAACCCTGCAGAGTCCCAGCAAGAACTGGGTAAGGATTCTTTCCTGTAGGACCCCGGGACCGCCGGGCCAGTTCGACGAGCTGTGTGGACGCTTCGTCGATGGTGGTCGTCGGTAAACGTTGATGTTTCTACCACTGGAACTTCTCGAGAGTCGCTGTAAACGAGAGCTTGACGAGCGGCGTCTTCAGGTGGA
>NC_079383.1:23249587-23252087 GCF_021018895.1 Seriola aureovittata
TCCTACACTGTTGAAGAAATCATTCCAGGTCGGCTGCTCAAAGTATGTGCTGACTTTGAGAAAGTGAAGATGGTTTTTATTAATGTGTATGTTCCCAGTGTGGGTTCAGAAAGACTGTTGTTTTTGGACACTTTAAAAGATGTTGTGAGTGACTGTAGCAGTGAAGAGCATCTGTTTCTGGCTGGTGACTTTAACTGCACAGAAAACCCTTCACTGGACAGGAACCATCGGGAACCACACGCTGCTTCTAACAGTCGGCTCATTAAGCTGCTGGAAACTTTTGAACTGTGTGACGTTTGGAGACATTTTAATAAGAATCAGAGACAATACACCTGGACTCACTCCAAAGATAATTTTTTATCTCTGGCCAGACTTGATCGCCTTTATTGTTATGAACATCACTTTAATGTTTTTAAAGGTTGTTCTATCAGTCCGGTTGGTATATCTGATCATTCCCTTGTACATTTTTCCATTTTTATAAAAAATGTGAAATGTAAAAGTGCGTATTGGCACTTTAATGTCTCTCTGCTGTCTGACAATGTATTTAAAAATGTATTCAAGTGTTTCTGGGACAATCACAGACAGACAAAGGCTGAGTACAGTTCCTTGCAGCAGTGGTGGGATGTAGGGAAAGTTCAAATCAAGCAGCTTTGCCTACAGTACACTTTCAATGTCACAAAGGACATGTCCAGATCTATGAGAGCTCTGGAGAGAGAAGTGGTGGAGCTGCAGGATTTAGCAGACTCCACAGGAGAACGAGAACACATTCAAGTTCTCAAAGGCAAAAGATCAGCTCTGTCTGACCTGCTGGGTATTTCTGCACAGGGTGCTCTGGTCCGTTCTCGTTTCCAGAATGTGGTTAAAATGGATGCTCCCTCTCACTTTGTCTTCGGTCTGGAGCGTAAGAATGGTCAGAGGAGGCTGATACACTCTCTGCGCTCTGACACTGGGCACCTGCTGCAGGAGTCGGCTCAGATCCGTCAGTATGCTGTTGGTTTTTACCAGGAACTTTACAAGGCGGAGTTCCAGGAAGAACCAGAGGTGGCGCTGTCCTTCTTTGCGGGCCTTCCTAAGGTCTCTGAGGGGGATAATGCAGAGCTGGAGGCGCAGCTCTCTGCTCAGGAGCTGCAGGAGGCCCTGCAGAGCCTGCAGAGCGGGAAGGCTCCCGGGATTGACGGTCTTCCTGCAGACTTTTATAAGACTTTCTGGTCCGTCATTGGTGAGGACCTGTTGTTGGTTCTCCAGGACAGTCTGAGAACAGGGAGGTTGCCTCTGAGCTGCAGGAGAGCTGTGCTCACCCTCCTCCCAAAGAAAGGAGACCTGCAGGACATTAAGAACTGGCGTCCGGTGTCTTTACTTTGCACGGACTATAAACTGTTGTCCAAAGTATTGGCAGGTCGACTGAGGAAAGTGATGGAGCATGTCATTCACTTAGACCAGACATACTGTGTACCCGGCAGGTTGATATCTGATAACATTACTTTGATTCGGGACATTTTGAACCTCTCTGGTTCTTTGGGCTGTGAGCTTGGTCTGATTTCTCTAGATCAAGAAAAGGCTTTTGACCGAGTTGAGCACCAGTACTTGTGGCAGACATTGCAGGCTTTTGGGTTCAGCTCTGGTCTCATAGCCAAGATCCAGGTCTTGTACAATGACATTGAAAGTGTACTTAAGATTAATGGTGGTTTGAGCGCTCCTTTCAGAGTCCAGAGGGGAGTCAGACAGGGCTGCTCTTTGTCAGGCATGCTATATGCACTGGCCATAGAGCCATTTCTGCACAAGTTAAGGTCACGGGTGTCGGGTTTTTCTTTTCCTGGGTGTGAACATTGTTTTAAACTGTCTGCATATGCCGATGATGTTATTGTTTTTATAAAAGACCAAAGTGACATTAATGTTCTGGAGGGCACTGTGAGTGGTTTTAATAGACTCTCCTCTGCTAAGATGAACTGGGGAAAAAGTGAAGCCTTAGCAGTCGGAGAGGGACGGATTAACAGGCTGATTTTACCTGGAGGCCTCGTGTGGAAGAGAGGAGGACTTAAATATCTCGGGGTTTACCTCGGAGATGAAGCCCTCTCTTCCAAAAACTGGGAAAATGTTCTGGAAAGGGTTGAAGGTCGACTTAAAAAATGGCAGTGGATTTTACCAAAACTGTCTTTTAAAGGTCGGATCCTGATCATCAACAACCTTGTGTCCTCTATGTTGTGGCACCGGCTGGCGCTCACGGACCCTCCTGGGAACCTGCTGTCCAGAGTGCAGGCAGTCATGGTGGATTTCTTTTGGGACCGTCTGCACTGGGTCCCACAGAGTGTCCTCTTTCTGCCTAAGGAGGAAGGGGGACACGGTCTGGTCCACCTGGCGAGCAGGGGGGCTGCTTTCAGACTCCAGTTCATCCAGAGATTCCTGACTGGACCCGCTGACCTGCTTTGGAGACCTGTAGCTCGAGCCATACTGGAGCGGTGTGGTGGGCTGGGTCCGGCTGAGTCGCTGTTTTTAATGGATT
>NC_079383.1:23257087-23284587 GCF_021018895.1 Seriola aureovittata
ACACACACACACACACACACACACACACACACACACACACACACAGAGAATGACTCTGCATGTAGAACAAGCTGTATGAATCAAGACTCCCAACACTGCCACTGCTAGAACAATGTCTGAGTGAAGTGTGTGTGTGTGTGTGTGTGTTGTGTGTGTGTGTGTGTGTGTGTGTGTGTGTGTGTGTGTGTGTGTGTGTGTGTATACTTGCACTCAGCTGCTGTTAACATCTCTCTCTCTCCCTGTGTTTCTCGGGGTCTCTCGTCCTGAATTCCCCTGTGGTTCCTGGCAGTGTCCCTGTGTCAGACTTTAACTATGTGGAACAACATCATGACTCTGTCAGAGAGAACCGCTCGGCCTTTTAATGGTTTTAACTACAGATCCCATGTATGTGCTGATGCCTTTATTCCCTACAGAACAATCAACCGTTACTGGGCTCACACACACGGCAGCAACACGGATCATGTGGAAAGACTCGGCCGTCATCTGGACACACATTCAGCAGTGAGACGATACACCTTTAGAGGGCAGAGAAGGCAGAAATACACAGGTACAAAGAAGTTACCTGGATGCAACTGTAGTTCTATGAGTGTGTGCTCCGGCCGTTAGTCTGTGGTCGGCTGAATTCAAGAGTTTTTGTGACACTTTTGGAAATCTCCGGGTTTTGAGACTTTTGTTTTCTTGCTTTACTGTCCTTCCTGTGTTTAGGGCCTTTACTCTTGGTTTGTGGAGGCATTATATCAGGTGTGCATGATTCACCTGCACATTATCGAGGACATAATCTCAGGTGTCGTCCACACCACTGCAGAGTCTTAGGGAGACGTACACGTCCGACGATGTATCCTTCCCTGATTCGTCACGCTCCTACCATGTGACCCTTTTCTGGAGGACAACAAACTACCAGTGGTGGATACAACATGGTAATAAAGCAGCACTGACCTTGTTGTCTTTGCTGTGCAGCTAAACCTCGTTCGTCATATTTTCTGCAATTAAGCAACCAACTGCACAGTAGACTATGTACTTCCTGTTTATGCTGGATGTGTATGGTCATGTGACGTGTCTTCAGGTGTTTTGGTTATCAGTGTGGACGCAGCCTTACTCAGGCTCTCTGGAGAATATCTGCGTCTCTGTGCATGATTAAACCTTGTGACTTCTCTCTGTATTCACCTGATCAGGATGCCTCCTGAACCCTGGGAGCCGACCCCAGGACAGACCCAGAAGACACTCCCCCCCCCGGAGCAGCTGGAGGAGGTTGAACAGGCTCTTGCAGCCAGGTAAGTTCTGCCGTTCAGGAGAAACTTTCTGTATTTGACTGAACAAACAGGAGAATCTACAGCCTGGTGTGGAAGAGAGAAGAAAACTCTGCTGCACACATCCATGAAAGTGTATTTTTATACACACATCTATCACTGATTCCAGTATGTGAGGCAACATCCTCCTGCAGTTTGTGCCTTTTTAAGGGAATGAAATGTTGAAAAGACATAAAACTGCTGAGGATTTTTCTCAGTTGATTTACAAGTATCACTGTTTATCTAAGTGCTATCATCCAGTTCTCAGCAAGCTCCTGTAACTTACAGTAAGAGTCATGCGGGTTGGGTTAGCTGGTGACTAACTGAATGTCAACACTGGGTGTAAACTACTGGAAGATCCAACAACAATACTCAACACAACCTGTTCCAGCTGATGCTCGTGCAGATTGACCTTCTGTCTGACGGTGTCTCCTGCTTTCAGCCCAGTTTACACTCGTTCTCATGAAACAGAAAAGTGAAACACTCTTCAACATAAACAGCACATTAAAAATCAAACACACGTCACATTAAAACATAAATGAGATCAACTTTAGATCAACTTATAAATAAAGAAACTGCATGTGGAAAGTGAAACGCTGCACATTAAAGAGTCAGATGTGTCAGAGGCGACATTACAGCATTACTAATGAAAGACGGAGCGGCGTGGCCTGAGGGGAAAAGCCGTTTGCTGTGGGTTTTAATGTTTCTCAGACTTTAATAACGATGTAAGCACGTCAACATGTAAAGAGACGTCGGCCTGGATCAGTGTTTTCGCTGATGACACCCTGCTTATTGTCCAGCTCTTTGCACTAAGGATGCTTCTGCTGCTGCAACGTCGGACCTTTGCAAAGTTTTCTCTTGACATGTAAAGTTGTTTGAAAAAACAGTTACTGCTGTAACCTACAAAACCTCCTCCTCATGCCGAGTCCTGGTCAGGTCTCCCTTGGAAAACAGGTTTCCGACCTCTATGTGGTTAAATTAGAATAGGGATCAAGTGGAATGGAGTCGGTAGGTAGTGAGGGTGGGATGGGAAGGGAGACGGACAGGAGGATCGATGGGGCGTCAGCAGTAAAGTGGGCGATGTTGTGGAGCTGAACCGGAAGGCAAAGCTCTCGATTTACCAGTCGGTCTTCGTTCTCACCTTCATCTACAGTCTCGAGCCTCGGGTAGTGACCGAAAGAATGACATTGTAGGTACAAGCGGCTGAAATGAGTTTCCTCCTCAGGTGTCTGGGCTAGAGTCGCTGCTCCTTCATTTCAAAAGGAGCCAGTTGAGGTGGTTTGGGCAGCTGGTTAGGATGCTTGACCCTGGGGGTTCACACACCACCCGCTGGAGGGATTTCATATCCCATCTGGTCTGGGAACGCCTCAGGATCGCAGGAGGAGCTGGAAAACGTTGCTGGGCAGAGGGACGTCTGAAGTACTATAAGGTTCAGTCAGTCCTGTCTTTCCAGGATCATCTTTGACTTGTCAGGTTGGTCTTGATTTGTCTGTGTTTTGGGGTCAACTCCGTCTTGTCCGGCTTTTGTGTAAATAGAAAAACATGAATGACTCAGGGAAGATACAGAATCTACAATTTCATTTTGAAATGTCTCAAAAACAAGTTGAATTGTTTCGGTTCCATCGGTTAAAAACTTAAATAAAAAAGCTTCTGAGATATTTGTACCACACGTCTGCGGAGGTTTTCTGTCGGCAGATGATTGACAGAAATTAACATCCTGTAGACGTCCAGCTCTGCAGACGTGGAAACTATAATTGGAGCTTTGGACCCTCCAAAGAACAGTTGAGCTCCTCGACAGACCTGTCTCCATCACTGCAACCTCCACATCCAAACACCTCTGACTCGCTTCTTGTTCCCTCCATCACCTCCGTCGTCTTTCAGCTCATTTCAGGACGTCTCCGTGAGAACAGGCTCTTCCTCTGCTGCTCATAAACTCAGTTTGTGTGACAGCAGCAGTTTGAGTCAAAGGTCCCGGTTTTCCCAGTGCAGCCTCCGTCCCGTCACAGTCTGAACGCCCACCTCCGTGGTTTGGCCGGACCTTCAGAAACTCCACACCCACCACGAGTCTGCTTAGTACACACTAACTCATATTTGTTCTGAGTCTAACCTGTGTCACTGCACTCCACCATCATCATCATCAGTATGATTATCATTATCAGAGTCGTGAGCGTGAGTGTGCTCGTCCTCTCAGCACTGACGCAGTTCTCAGAAACAGCACTTGTTGGTGGAGAGGGAGAAGTGTTGAGAAACCTCCTGACCGCAGCGTCAATTTAGGCCAAACCGCCGTATGCGATCTGTCCAAACATGACAAGGAACAGGGGGAATTATGTGAGAAAGCAGGAGGGTGGAGAAGGGAAAGACAAACTGTAGTTAGGAAACCATGAGGAGAATGATGTGGTTTCACAGCTGGGCACTCAGACTGTGTGAAAACACACGAGCTGCTTCTTTCTCCCACTGAAAGTGAAGCTGTGAAAAACCCTCAGAGGGAAAAGGTCACAGGTTTGATCCCGACATCCAGCTAGCGCCCCGCTAAAGAGCATTATGAGCACGTTCTATCTACAGACTGTTTATGTTTGACATCACTACATACGTCATTTTCCAACTTCTTTCTTTGTGGAAGCTCTCACAGTTCAGAGAAGCTTTACGGTGAAAACACGGAGTGAGATGCTGAACGTGGAAGAAGACGACGTCTGTGTTTATAAGAATAACCACAGAGTCCCGCCTAATCCTTTCCTACATATTTTACCTCTTTACCATTTCAACATCCTGCTGGTTGATGTCTGACACGGTCAGTGAGCTGAGATCTGTTCCCACAGTGGGAAACGAGCAGTGACACGGCAGCAAAGTGACACTACAAAGAAAATCAAATACTAAAAAAAAGATATAATAGGTCAATAAATAATATAGTATGTGCTGACAGGCATTAGAAATATGTTAAAATATGTTAAAATATGTTAAGATATGTCAAATATTACACATTTTCAACTAATCAAACAGCAAAGAGATGGAAACAGATTCAAAACAACCACAAAGACTCAAAACGAGACACAACGCTGGAGTTTTTTGTTTCTCTTTCAGTGTGGACATCTGGCTCGTGTGTGTGTGTGTGTGTGTGTGTGTGTGTGTGTGTGTGAGCCGCTTCACCATCACCAGCTCTGACCGTAATATCACTCAGAAGGAGCTGTGTGAGTGGTTTTCAGCTGTCTGAATAAATAATTACATATTAGATAAATAAATATGTCACACACACACACACACACACACACACACACACTCGGACACACAAGTGTGAATCAGTTTCTCTTTGTGAGAAACTTTGCGGATGAGGAACTTGAGCCGTTTCCTGAGCTGCAGATGAAACTCCGTCTCCCTGGAGACGCACAGAGATGAAACAGGAACAGGGTTGTAAAGCAGTGACGCACAACAGGTTTCCCTCCTTCTTCTTCACTGCACTTCATCACACACACACACACACACACACACAGCGATGACTCACTGCAGGTATGATCCACCTGTCTCTGTGATCTCGGCTGGCATCGATCGCCCGTCTTCACCTGTCAGCTCCCTCACATCTGCTCTTCGCTTTTTCCTTCTTTCATTCCTTTTTTTTCCCTCTGCTGTTTCTGCTCATTTGTCCGCCCACTGACCTTTTCCCTCTCTCTCTCTCTCGTCCTGTCTTTTTCTTTACTTTTCTATTGTGTTTCCTTCTTCTACTGATTCTTTCTTTTTCTTTGTCTTCTCTCCATCCCAGACTTTCTCTAACTTTCCTTTTTCTCTTTATGCCTCATTAACTCCACAACTCTGCATCATCTTCTTTCTTTTCTTTCCCCTCTCTCTCTCTACTCACCCCCCCATCCTTTCTTCCATCACCTCTGATTCACACGTCTCCACAGATGATGGAGGGAGCTGAGACACAGAGTAGTTCCTCAGATCTCTTCAGGTTTTTGAAGCTTCGTCTGTCATCTGAGTTTTTTCTCTTTAACTCACTTTGTGCATCATCGCTCCCCTGTGTGTGTGTGTGTGTGTGTGTGTGTGTGTGTGTAACGTTTGTCTTCTCTCTCTCTGAAGAGTTGTGAGTGCTTTATGTAACTGCTCCACCTCAACACACACACAAGCCCAGGTGTTCATTGTCTATACGGACTCAGAGGTTTCAGGCCTTAAAGGTTCAAAGCTTCATTGTTGATCTCCGGCTCAGAGGGTGATGACGTCATTCACACACACACACACACACACACACACACAGATCCAGATTTTTATTGAGCCTCTGACTCTTTGAAGCCGTCAGACGGAGAAAGTTTAGTCAGCGTCGACTCGCGATCGATCGCTTTGTCATACTTAAAAAAAGTTCACTTGAACCTGAGGTCTGTGGCTTTGTTCATGTTCAAACTGCAACAAAGGCCAGAAACTCCACTGTCAGAAAATACTTCTCACCTTTCCACTGGGATAACTTCACCGTTACTTCTCCCAGTAACGCTCTTTTACTTCAGCATTTGTGGCTCGACTTGTTTGCTTTCTTACCGGTAGTTTAATGGAGGACTGATGTTAGTTTGATCTCAGTGGTCAGCTGGTCTGGGACCTGGAGGCTCGGGGTGTGGTCAGCCTCTACTGGTCGTCTTATGTACATGTTGAGTCTTCTGGGCTGGCGGTGGGGATCCTAGACTCAGGAGGCTCCAGGCTAAGAAGCCCATTGAAGAACACTAGCATGGCTGTGATATGCTCCACAGCTATGCTGACAGTTAGCCAGCTAGCGATAGCAACATTTGCCTAACACGTTTATAATATTGGTAACAGTAAGTTAGCTGACGTTAGCATGTCTACTGTAGCCGTCACTAATCAAAACAGACATGTAACCTTATGAAGCATCAAGTTACTGACACATGGAGGACAAGAAGAAACAGATCTGAGTCCAGCTGGAGCTTTCAGCAGCTTGTGGGGTTCTCCTCTCAGTAAACCAGACCAGTATCAGCTCCATGGTCAGACTGGGAAAGAAATTCAGCATTGGACTGATCCACTGGGACCGGCTGCACGAATGACACTGATGGAGCCTGTAAAGACTTTAAGATCTCGCTTACAGAACCTTTAATGAGTAAAGTGTGATGTGCACGTTGTACCCAGCACCTGGATAAATAAAATATCATGACTCAGTGTTGTTCACACATCTGAACTGGAGACGTGACAGGATACCATTCATTGTCAGGGAACCTCCAAAATCATGCTGACTCAGAAGTCATCTGGCAGAGTGACGTGGAGAGGCAACAACCATGCAGAGCTTGATGAATAATACGCTGCAGAAGTCGTTAAACCTGATGGTGGAACGAGACGTGTTAAGATGTAATTGTTTGGTCATATTCCACCTCTGTTGTTGATGCATTAAAATCCACCTTTTCTACCACAAACTTCTTTTATAATAAGGCCACAACAGGCTGGAAATATTCTGGAAAAGTAAGGAATCGCTGAGGGGAGAGTATGAAGAAATGTTTGGAGATTTAAAATAGATGTGACCTGAGCTGACTGCAGGTGTGTGCTGTGTGTCCAAACATCTGCTTTAAGCTCCTAATCCTCCTAATCATCTGAGCTCAGGCCTCCGGGCCGACGCACATACTTTCTTAAATAGTTTCACTTGTAGATAAAAAGGAAAACGAGCTGGCAAGTTGCTCTCTGGGGCTTTGGAAGAGAAGGCAGAGCACTGGGAGAGATCATTATGTTAAATTTAATCTGTCATTTTTTCAGAAAGGTTTTCATCTCGCTGTTCGCCCACAGTAACAGCCCACAACTTCCCCCTCTCCTCTGCTCTCTGCACAAAAGCTTTAAGAAGAAAAGTCCAATTTATCCAAAATAGCTCTTTAACCACAGTTGATCCAAACTGACATTTCGTCTCCCAACAGGAGACCGTCCTCGCCAGAGAGACAACAGCATTGCTCATTTGTTTAAACACTTAAAAGACCTCAGTTTACATTTTCCTAACAACGGACCTTTGTGGTTGTGTGAGTATAATGTCTGTTTTCTCTCAGTGGCAAAAACCCGGGGTGGAGTGACGCTGTTGAGGGCTGCCTGATTTATTTTGGCCCATTGCCTCATAATGTGAAACATAATGATCCAAGGTCACCCAGACTTCACACGTCTTCTTATTGTTGACGGGGTGATGGTCAGTCGTGATCTTCATATCGATTTATCTGATTCTCAATGACAAAGGTCCACTGAATACATATGTAAAACATACATCAAGATGATCTGAATTAGTCATTGCTCCGTCTCTGTTGCAGTCAGTTTTCAGTCCTAGTCCAAAGTCCAGAAAACTTGAGCTTCAAGGACCCAGGTGAGCCGGGGGCTGGAAGGCGTTCTTCATCAGTGGGTCATGGATTGGGTAAGTTTGGTGGAGGTCTATATTCCCACAAAGGATACTGGTCATTTCCTGTACGAGCACTGTAAGAGCACTGGTGCTGGAGAAGGCCCACTGCTGACAATCCCCCACTCTTTAGTAAGTTAACCCGGTTATATATATGTTATACCGGATGCTGCGTAGCGCAGCATTGTTGATTCCTCGTCATTTTCATGATATATTTATACATATTTTACATATTTATATGCAACATGAAAATGAAGAGGAATCAACAATGTTGTGCTGCGCAGCATCTTCTTCTCCGGTATAAATGGGTTAAGCTGTTCTCGTTGGTGAAATCGGGTCTGGAGGTGGATGGCTTGCGTTGACGCTGGGCGAGTACCGTCGTGAATGACCTTGTGTCGTTCAGGCGCTAAATGGACACCCCCAAAGTTGTGAGATCAGTAGGTCCTGCAACAAGATGCAGGACAGTCCAGGCCACAGAGCTGAGCATGGTTTCCACCCACAGCCATACTCAGACTCCAGCTGTTGAATTTCTGTCCCTTTTTGTCGGCCGCAGTATTCACTCAGTCATCGAGATGTTTCCGACCCCGTGTGCAAACTCACTGTTGAGAAAAGTGAAATAATGCGGGAGTTGTTTGTTTTGTCCGACACTTTGAGACGGTTGTGTAGGAAACACGACAGCCTGTGTTCATGTTGCTCAGTGCGACACACTCCTGTCGTATTAGTGTGTGTGTGGTTCATGTGTGGTTCATGTGTGATGCGTCTGCCTTGGCTGGCTGACAGCTGGAAACTGGGTTATATGAACCCTGAGGCCGTGTTCTGTGGTAAATGTGTTTCAATGTAAACGGCTCATGTCATCACGTGTGATGTTGTACTCCAGCTGTGTGAGGACCAGATTTATATTATCACACTAATCATTCTGAAAAGTCGGGGAATGTTTAGAAAAGGAGGTTTTAGGTCAGACTTCAGGTTAAGATCAGGGTCATGGGTTCACTGTTCCTCTGTTGGTGTGAAAAACACTGAAACAAGAAGATTCTGACTTTCAGCTTCTAACATTTCGTATTAAACTCAGTGATTGTGAAACAAACAGAGCGAGCGTCTTTGTCGCTGTGCGTGAGCTAACGCAGGCCTGCAGGTTTTATAGAGGAGACCTTTCTGTTTGTGTATTTAGCTGGAACCTGGTTCTCCATTGTTGCCTCTAATTGCTGCTTCGCACAGAGACGTTGTTAGAAACTCCACATTGTGACCAATGTTTGGTTTCCTATTTATACTCTCAACACTTGAGACTGTGAGTGGAGCAAACACGTCTCGTTTGAATCCAGACTCACTCTGAAAAACTGCTTCAACTTCTGACACAAATACACACTTTAACCCTCCCTCACTGTTTCATCCCTCCCTCCTTCTCCAGATGATTCTCTCGCTCTGTTTAATGACCACATGCTGAATTATTCATCCTCACATGTAATTTGAGAAGAGTTTATGTAATATTATGTATTTTTGATGACTTTATTTCACAGGCTTTCATCTTAGGACTTTACGTAACACAAAAACACGTTTTCACAAACACTTGATGTTCCTCACAGTTTGTGTTGCGATAGCTGAAGGAGACTCAGATGATTGAATGGACATGTCATCACGTCAGAGCTGGACTGTGGAAACCTGAAAACACACATCACATGACCATAAACAGGAAGTAGATTGTCGCTCCAGTTGGTTGCTCAGTTGTAGAAAATACAACGAACGAGGAAGAGTCGGGGTGAAAAGTCAGACCAGAGATTGATCTGCTTTATATAATGCACGCTTGTGATTCAGTATCATGTTGTATCCACCGGTGGTCGAGGCTGATGCTGTCTGTTTACCTCATGTGTCATGTGATATGAATGTGGCGAATCAGGGAAGGATACGTCGATAAGACCGAATCAGGAGGGGAGCGCTGGCGTCTGTCCGTCCGGGCTGAAACACCACCTCTGGTTTTCAAAATAAAACGGGTCCGGTCAGAGCTTTGGTTTCGGTCGGTGATGTTGGTGCTCTAGTGCGACACCTAGTGGCAGAAACCGTGGGTTACAGAACCTTCAACAGTGTGACTGTCACCAGTTTGTTCTTTTATTTTTCTCTTACTCTTGATCTGTACCAGGACGAGTGAGAACCTGCTGCACATGTTGGTAACGGCGCTCTCAGAGGATGAATTACATGAACACGGCTCTCGCCTCCCTCCTCAGAGAACCGTTCAGAGCTGAGGAGAAAGTTACAGATCAGCTCCAGTTGCGTTTTATTGCCGTCTGAAGACACGTGTCCACGTCTGCTCTCCGTCAAACCTCCGGCCGTTTCTTCGTGTTCTTCTTCTTTATTATTTCCTCCCCTCGCTGCCGTCCTTTTCACCTTTCTATTGTTCACTCTGTGTGTGTGTGTGTGTGTGTGTGTGTGTGTGTGTGTGTGTGTGTGTGTCAGCCCTCCCTCTGACCACAACAAGGCTGAGGCTTTAATCCTGTTCTTTGATGACTTTGTACGGATCAAACAGGACACACTCACTCTCACAGCCGCTACACCGTGGATCACACTTTTACTGACACTGAGGCATTAGAGAGTGTGTGTGTGTGTGTGTGTGTGTGTGTGTGTGTGTGTGTGTGTGTGTGTACAGATCATGTTCTCCAGACGTAAACATCGTGGAGCCCTACTGTTATAAAGTAATATGAGCACCTGCTGTTGGCTGTGGTTGTTTGATTGATCTGTGATCAGATCCTTGATGGACACCGTCGACTGTAAAGAAGATGTTTCTGCTCGACGTGTCCGTGGTTTACGTTACGACTCTGAGAAGAAAAACCGTGGCTCCTGTTTGAATCTGTTTCTTCAAATCTGAATGAAGAGTTGATATTTATTCACACCCGTCATGCGGAGATGCAGTAGGTCCAGATGTGTTTCGCCGAGCCTCAGTCCGTCTGATTTACATGTTGTGTCTCCTGACGCTGATTTTTCTTCACCTGCCATGAATCCGACAGTGACAGGACGACCAGCAGGAGCCTTTGAAGCGTTATGATCACACTCAACAGTTTAACACAGATGGTACGGACACACACGAGGTCATTAGGTCACACACACACACACACACACACACTCACACACCTGCACTTACATCAGTCTGTGACCACAACAAGGTGTTGGCTGCAGTCACTTTCTTTAATGACTCAGCAGAGATCAAACACACACTTCCCACAACAGCATCACACACACGGAGTACATCTGATGTGCTTTGATGACTCGACACACACCAGACAACACGCACACGCTAACACGCAGAGAGCAGCACACGTCCTGACATCACTTCCTGTTTAACTGTAACTGATCTGCTGCCATTGTTTAGTTTTGTTATATTGAAAATGTATTTTGTAAATATTATATTATATAATTTGTCTCTTTCAGAACTGGATCTTGTCATTTAGCAGTGTGTAATACTGCTGCTCTCCCCACTCAGAGGGCCTCCACCCAGGTCCTGGTCCAGACCATGGGTCCCCCTTCATGCACAGTGAAACCATTACAGACGGTCCAGAATGCAGCCGCCTGTCTGGTCCTCTATCAGCCTCAAAGGTCACATGTCACCTCCACTGTTGACCCCTGACCTCCTGAGCCAGATTCAGTCTCTCGTGCTGTCGTCAGAGAGACTTCTGGGTCTGAACTGTCCACTTGAACTCACACAGTCTCAGTCCAGACTGTTCTGGTCTGTGGGTCTGTCAGAGCCGGGCCGTCCCTCCACAGCTGATCGTGATGATTTGACTCATCAGTGTCAATAAGAAAGAAATATTCAGGATAGATAATATTAATTTAATTAAATTATTGATTCAATATCATTAATAAATATAGAGGAATGTAAAACAATATTTTAACACACACACACACACACACACACACACACACACACACACACACACAGATGCAGACAAACAGTCATTCTGACTGTCAGGACGGTGGGAGGGGAAAAGAATGATGTCATCATTCAGAAGGAGTTTTCCATGATAATGATGACCATAGAAGGAGTTACCACACATCCAGGAAGTGTGTGTCTGTGTGTGTGTGTGTGTGTGTATTTTTTTTCCAGCACCTGTAAAATCTTCCAGCAGCGATTAGTCAGCACTGAACGCCCAGCAGGCTGTCCTGGCCGTGTGTGTGTGTGTGTGTGTGTGTGTGTGTGTGTGTGTGTGTGTGTGTGTGTGTGTGTGTGTGTGTGTGTGGGGCAGACCTACAGGAGATGATTCAGCAGATACTCCGTTCGAGGTGGGCTGCTTCACCACAACACACACACGAACACACACTCATTACCACTGCTGTAACATACTCAGGTAAACATCACACACCTACACATGCAAACACAACTGTACACACACACACACACACACACACACACAGGAAGCAGAAACCTTGTGTACTGCAGGTAACAGAAACCTGATCAGCATCACAGTCAGAAACTATTTAACGAGCCAGCTCACCAGGACCGCCCTTGTTTCTCCCACAATGCACCACAGTGTCTCATTACTGCACTTTAAGCTTGATTCAGAGAGCGCTGCTGCTGACGGAGTTCAACAGCTGAGTCAGTCCAACTCTGTGTTTCTCTTCATCACACGTACAGCTGATCTTTGTGATGACCTCATGAATTTATAACATCAAGGTTTTTATAAGACGACGCTTCTTCTGCAACAGTGACGTTAACGGACCATCGCTGAGCTGAGGCTGATGGGAATGACATTAGTTTTGCAGATATTTGGTCAGAAACCAAAGTATTGGACTCATGAAAATGTTGACCTGATGATGGCGCTAGTAGGCGGACCACAGTCCGGATCCAGATCCAGACCTGTAACTAAATTTGGACAAAGCCTTTCTGTTTTAACCGGTGCAGCTTTTCTAGCCTTTACAGCACTGGTCACGTGATGCTACCAAGCCAATCATTGACGAGACGACGTCGAAGAAATAAGTGGAGAAAGTGGGATATATATATATCATAATCATCAGGATTGGTCCTCTGGGAACACAAATGTCAATACAAAATTATCTATGTAATCCATCGTATAGATGTTCAAGTCAGGAGATCACCAAGGCAACCAGTCCAGATGTTCTCCTGACGCCATGAATAACTGATAAATCCATCTAATAGTTTGTTGAGTGTCACCAGAGGAAAGGTCAGAGGATCATCGAACCATTAGACCTCATCGTCTGGGGAACATGAATAGTTGAGGGTTGTTGAGTACTTGCACTTCAGTAGCTGCCAGCTCAGTTTTTAAAGTGCACAGGCTGATTTGATTAGAGAATAATGTGCACACATATTATTTCGACAGACGCCACGGCAACAGGGGATATTTATTTCTGATTGGTGGATGACAAACATTTAGACTGACACTGCAAATAAAGAGTATTTGTTGCTGCACTTTGTAAAAAGCCTTTGGGATTATGTGTCTTGTCAGCCAGCTGCAGACCAGTTGTGTTTGTGCTGCTCGGTGTTCATGTGTTCATGTGTTCATGTGTTCATGTGTTCAGTGTGGCGCTGGCTGCTCTGCTCCTGCTCCCAGGATGAATGAAGGTTAAAGGAGAGCGAGCGTCTGAATGCAGCGGGAGGTCGTGTGGACGTGGAGCGCAGCAGGGATTTCCAGGGATATGAGCACATTTTCTGCTTCATAACCGTGAGCTCTGCCACAGCGGAAACGGCCGAATTGGATTTAAAACCTCAAACATTTTATGAGTCCACACAGTCGGTCTCAATTTCATGCCTGATGGAGGAGCTCAAAATTTTTGGTGTCGTCATGACGTCACGGCTTAGAGAGGAGAAACCCACTGAGCTCTCATCAGCACAGGGATCACATGACCGGTTTTAACTGGAACCAGGGTTTGTTCTGCTTCTGAGGTTTGGGTCTGAATTAAATGTTTCCATGTTGGTAAGCTCTTTTTCTGTATATGAGCTCTAATAAAACGCCAAAACACTCTCAGCAGGTCTTTACAGCAGTAAAACAGAGTAATCACAAGTTTCCCTCTGAGAATAAGAGCCTGATGAGACCAGATCTACTGACCCAGACCAACAAGCCTTGGTCACCTGAACCGTAGTTCTCTGTTCTCTCTCTCTCTAATATAATTTACCCAAATCATTGTTGTGAACATGTCAGACAGAAAACCACAAGAATGTTATTGTGAAGATTAAAGTCTGAACACTGAAATGTGTCAACGCTCTTTTATACTTTTGACGTCCTGTCAAACACCCACCCTCTTTGGTTGGTTGCGTCTCTTTGTGGTTGGTTGCGTCTCTGTAGTTGGTTGCATCTCTTTGTGGTTGGTTGCGTCTCTTTAGTTGGTTGCGTCTCTTTAGTTGGCTGCGTCTCTTTGTGGTTGGTTGCGTCTCTGTGGTTGGTTGCGTCTCTTTAGTTGGTTGCGTCTCTTTAGTTGGCTGCGTCTCTTTGTGGTTGGTTGCGTCTCTGTGGTTGGTTGCGTCTCTTTAGTTGGTTGCGTCTCTTTAGTTGGTTGCGTCTCTTTAGTTGGCTGCGTCTCTTTGTGGTTGGTTGCGTCTCTGTGGTTGGTTGCGTCTCTTTAGATGGTTGCGTCTCTTTTGTTGGTTGCGTCTGTTTAGTTGGTTGCGTCTCTTTAGATGGTTGCATCTCTTTGGTTGGTTGCGTCTGTTTAGTTGGTTGCGTCTCTGTAGTTGGTTGCATCTCTTTGTGGTTGGTTGCGTCTCTGTGGTTGGTTGCGTCTCTTTAGTTGGTTGCGTCTCTTTAGTTGGCTGCGTCTCTTTGTGGTTGGTTGCGTCTCTGTGGTTGGTTGCGTCTCTTTAGATGGTTGCGTCTCTTTGGTTGGTTGCGTCTGTTTAGTTGGTTGCGTCTCTTTGTGGTTGGTTGCGTCTCTGGTTGGTGCGTCTCTTTGTGGTTGGTTGCGTCTCTGTGGTTGGTTGCATCTCTTTAGTTTGTTGCATCTCTTTGGTTGGTTGCGTCTGTTTAGTTGGTTGCGTCTCTTTAGTTGGCTGCGTCTCTTTGGTTGGTTGCGTCTCTTTAGTTGGTTGCGTCTCTTTAGTTGGTTGCGTCTCTTTAGTTGGCTGCGTCTCTTTGGTTGGTTACGTCTCTTTGGTTGGTTGCGTCTCTTTGGTTGGTTGCGTCTCTTTGTGGTTGGTTGCGTCTCTTTGGTTGGTTGCGTCTCTTTGTGGTTGGTTGCGTCTCTGTGGTTGGTGCGTCTCTTTGTGATCTCTTTGCTTCTTGCTTTGTGTTTGTGTCTGTTGTCGTTTTGCATCTCTTTGTGTTTGTGTCTTTGTGGTTGTTTGATGACGGACTGGACCTGTGGACTCATTGATGAGCTGCATGTTGACTCTCTGCTGCCTGAGTTTCTGGCTTCATCACAGTTTTTGGGGAGAAATCAGGTCAGAATTAAAAACCGTGATCCCTGAAAATCTGAGGAAATATTTATGCTTCATATCACGTATCAAACGAGAGATTGAGCCGGACTGGAGACTGTTTCTTCATGGCTGTGGTTCATTTCAGTTCATGGTGTGAACTGGTGTCGTCCTGTTAGTGCTGCACCTTCAGGCTGCAGAAAAAAGTCATGTCTTCATATTTATATTCAGCCCACAGCGAGTCTCCATCAGACTCCTCTCTTGTTCTATTCCTCCTCTTTCTTTGCTTTTTTCTCTTCTTTCCTCATCTCCTTTCAACACCTCTCTCCATCTCCCCCTTTTTTACTCTCATCCTCTCCCTCTTCTCTCTCTCTCCAGTCATTTTGTATGTAGGTCAAATAGCTGCGTTAAATGTAAATGTCCCTCATGCATAGCAGAGCAGCCTCCTTCAGAAATACAGCCACTGAATGAGAAATGAATTCAAACACCTCCAGCCACTTCAAAAGTTCGCTGTGTGTGTGTGTGTGTGTGTGTGTGTGTGTGTGTGTGTGTGTGTGTGTGTGTGTGTGTGTGTGTGTGTGTGTGTGTGTCCTGGTATGACCCCGCGGAGGCTGCAGCCGTCTGTGGAGTCGATGTGAACTCGTTGAAGCGGTTCACCGGCTTTAATGAAGGAGTGCGGGGGAGGGTGGGCGGGTGGCTTGCATCTGCTCAGGTCACTCAGGTACGCCTCGGCACAGGTGTCACCACCAGGGCCAGAGCTAACAGCTTAGAAAGTCGCACTGCAGTTGATCAGTGAGTGAACGAGTCCAAACTTTAACCCACACTCCAGGAAACATGATTAGCCAACAGGTGTCACAAAAACAGTGTCGACCACCAGCTGCATATTCAGCCAATCAGTCCATCCGCCTTCAGTACAGTTGTATTATGATTCACGATCATTAAACAACCCGTTTCACAGGTGAAGGGTTGTGGAAGCTGGAGATTCTGGTGCCATTAAGTTTTATATTAAACCCACAGATGTTCCGTCTGCACTGCGTTGTGTTTACGTGTCATACGGCATCATTCAGACACAAAAGTGCTTTACAGAGGCACCAAACACATTGAACAACAATAGAAACCTATTAGATAAATAAAAACATTGAAACAAGTCAAATCAAGATTATATACAATCAGGTCAGAAACTTGGGACACCGTTTTAAATCAGGGTGTTTTCACACCTGAAGCTCGTTGGGGTGGAGGTTGGGGTTGAGGTTGGGGTTGGGATGGAGGTTGAGGTTGGGTTTGGGGTGGAGGTTGGGGTTGGGGTGGAGGTTGAGGTTGAGGTTGGGATGGAGGTTGAGGTTGGGTTTGGGGTGGAGGTTGGGGTTGGGGTTGGGGTGGAGGTTGGGGTGGAGGTTGAGGTTGGGGTGGAGGTTGAGGTTGAGGTTGAGGTTGGGATGGAGGTTGAGGTTGGGGTGGAGGTTGAGGTTGGGGTGGAGGTTGAGGTTGGGGTTGGGATGGAGGTTGAGGTTGGGGTTGGAGGTTGAGGTTGAGGTTGGGATGGAGGTTGGGATTGGGATGGAGGTTGAGGTTGGGATTGGGGTTGGGGTTGAGGTTGAGGTTGGGATGGAGGTTGAGGTTGGGATTGGGGTGGAGGTTGAGGTTGAGGTTGGGATGGAGGTTGAGGTTGGGTTTGGGGTGGAGGTTGGGGTTGGGGTTGGGGTTGGGGTTGGGGTTGGGGTTTAGGGCTCTGCTCCGGTTCAGTGATGAGTTTGTAAACTTCAGGTTCAGTTTGTTTTCACAGAGAAAAATTCAAGTGAAGCAAAATGCATCTTTGCAAACCAGGTGAGAACATTCCCTCCTCTGATTGGTCAGATCGTCTGGAGCAGGAAAGTAAACACAGGAACGCTATAAAGTGCAGGTGTGAAAACTCCCTAAAAGCTGCTTCACCTGGTTCAGATTCTGGGAACAGGGAGTGAACCTGTCCCCGCTCACCTGAGGGTCTGGATGCTTCGTACAATAGATCACAGATGGTGTTTGGGCCTGAGACCGTTTAGATTTAGATGCGACCTCTGACAAACAGGAAGTCAGAGCAGGGATTCATGAGCGTCATCGACAGCATCAGTCCAGCAGCTGGATGTGAATCATGCTCGATACAAACTGAACGGGATCGACGGGGAGCGCCACTCTTCAGGGTTACCACGGCAACAGGCGTTGAAATCCACTGGACGCACAGTCATATAGAGACTGTGATGACGAGGTGCACGTCAGCATGCTGGAGCTGTCCCTCGTTAGCTCGATCAGGGATCATTTCATGCATTATGGGTAAATTTAAAGGGTCGTTCACATTAATAACTGATCAATGATCCTGTTGAAACTACAGCTCCCACATTCATTATATCATCTTTCATGTGAAGGATTCATGGATGTGTCGGTCTGTAGTGTTGCGGTGTTTAAACCAGCGTGTTCATGGAAAGCAGCAACACTGAAGTGAGAAGGTCTTTGAACACATCGCGCCCTGATCCGCGCTCAGAGCCGCTGCTGAGGGACGGCCTGCGACTGTGTGAAGGGGGAGGACCTGCCGTCCTGAGGAGGCTGATTTCCCTCCGCAGCGGGTCGGGATGTTTGGCCGCGGCGAGGAGTCACGTCGGGGTGAGTCGAGCCTCTGTCTGAATCTCAATGAGGGTTTCTCTTTTTATCGACTCCGGCTCCTTTCCCCGCCGCTGCTCTTTTCTTTTTAACCAACAGGTGGGGGCCGCAGCAGGCCACGCCCCCACACTAGCGAGGAGCAGCGGACACAGGAACAGGAGACAGAGTCTGTTAAAGGTCAGGGGTCAGTTGCACAAAGTTTTCACGTTTCCTTCTCCTCCGTCTTTTCTTCCATCGACCGTGAAACGTTTGTCCTCCTCTGTTTGACAGTTTATAAAACCTGACCTATAGAAGTATAACCCAGGGACTGCATCACACCTTTTCACTCAGCTTCATTCAAACACACTTTCTTTCTTAAGTTTATGGTCAATAAACCTAATTTACATAAAAATAGACGTCGAGTAAAAAACCTAAATTAGAATTATTTTGACGATAGTTCCAGTTAGAGGAACCAGACAGGTAAATGCCAAAGCTTCGTCGGACTGTTTTGAACCCTCTTCAATAGTGAGACCCATTGTCAAATTTAACCCCTGAAGATCACAGATGCTATAAATCTGAATAAAACACCCAAAATATAATAAAATGGTGTTTATCAGTGGAGCCAGGAGCCGTCCATGAGCTTGTCAGGAAGTTTACACGGAAGAAAAAACAGATTTCTGATAGAAAACTTTACCTGAGGACAACAGGAGGGTTAAAATGTTCACCTAAGTATTTAAGGTTTTCTCCTCATTACACCTGTCGGTGTGAAGGTGGACAAGATACTGAGCGGAGGGTTGAACCCCTGGGGAGCAGGAACGTGCTCAGGATTCAGGAATCAGATGAAATCTGTTGTAGGGTTTGATATTTGTAGCAGCCTTCACAGGTAGGAGATGTGACCTCTTCATAGAGCTAGAGGTAAAGGTCAGGAGGTCACCACAATCACCAGGAGTCGTCCTCTGGAGACCATGAATGTCCAGAATGAGGTAATGATGCACCCAGATTCAGATCCTCCACACAGACTGACTGGGCTTCACCCTGGTGATCACGGTTTGAAATGTCATGTGAGGACAACGTCTCACCGTCCTCCTCCCTCCTCAGCTGCTCGACTCCCCGTCTGATCTCTGGGTAAATTTACATTCCGGCGGCGCGAGCTGCCTCGCCGCCTCGCCGCTCTCGTCTGAATGTAAATGTCGAGCTGATTGCAGAGAGCGCAGTCTCGGGTGGGAGGGGGAAGCTTGTCCTCAGCGGGGTCAACAGAACCTGTCCGAACCCGAGACCACAACCCGCCACACACAGGAAACACTGGCGGGGAAGTGACTCATCAGCCCACAGGGAAAGTATTTTCACTCTTTAATTGATCAGGTAAATATAATGAAATAACTTTAACTAATAACTTTGAGTTCTGGACATTGGAAGACGGCCAACTATAAACATCATCCATGATTTTACAAACTGAATCAACTGATTGATCAATAATGACAATAATCGTTAGCCGGAAATCTAAAACTGAACTTTCTAAATACATTTGAATATATTTGTATTGTGGGTGATTTGGAGCATATCTGTAACAGATATGACTTGTGTTTGTTGTATGTTGTTATATGTTTGTAATTGGTTTTATTACATTTATTCTGTTAGTATTTTATTAGTGACAGATTTTGTAAATTTGAAATTTTACAGAATTTTTTTTCTGTTTAAATTTTCTTTTATGGTATCACATTATTATAATTGTTTATTTTTGTATATTATTTTTAATTTATTATGGTTTTCTTCCATTTTTATTAATATTCAAGTAAATACATTTTATTTTAACATATTTTTATTATTTAATATTAATATATTTTATATATTACTTTTAGATTTGTTTTAATTTTGTATTTTATTGTTAATTATAGATTTTGTGTTTATATTTTTCTATATTATTTTTGAGTTTTATTTCATCATAATTTACATTATTTTACATGTTGTATTGAAATCTAGTTCTCTCTCTCTGTCTCTCTGTCTCTCTCTCTCTGTCTCACTCTCTGTCTCTCTGTCTCTCTGTCTGTCTCTCTGTCTCTCTCTCTCTGTCTCACTCTCTGTCTCTCTGTCTCTCTGTCTCTCTCTCTGTCTCACTCTCTGTCTCTCTGTCTCTCTCTCTCGCCCTTTTCATGTTCTTCATCAATGAATCAACAACTTTCTGTCTTTCTTTTATCTTCCTCCCCCTCCCCCTCCTCCTCCTCCTCCTCCCCCTCCTCCTCCTCCCCCCCTCCTCCTCCTCCCCCTCCTCCTCCTCCTCCCGCCCTCCTCCTCCTCCTGTGTCCTGATTTGAGGTGTGGAGGTAGGTTCAGGTGAATCCAGCTGTTTTCTTTCTGCTGTGAAGTTTCATCCTCTGCTCCAATCAAACAGGAGGAACTCAACCTAGAAACGCATCGATCTGATCGGCTCAGTGGGCGAGTTGCCTCGACGCTCGTGTCACAGATTCTCTCTCTCCTTGGATAACCTGCGTCCTCGTGGAGAGAGAGATTTCACCGAGCTGAGAGTCGGCTCAGGACAGACGTGTGGAGGATCACCGCAGACTTACACAACAGGAAACGGCAAAGTTTCTCTGAGCCGACAGAAAACCTCCACTCTAGATGTCAGAGCACAGAGGGCTGTTAGACAATTTACTGATTTCCCTGAACGCCTCACGTGCAGGCTATCGGTATACGCTAGCTACAGCAGGGGCCCCATGTAAGGGGGTTCGGGGCCGCGGCAGTGACCATGATAGTGTTTTAATGGGAGGGTTAACGGGGGCTAATGAATGTGCCGGGGGGGGGGGGGGGGGGGTGCATCAGCTGCACGGCAACAGGAGGTGGAGCTTCTTCTTTTCACTTTTTATTTTTCCAGTTTTCCCTCCTCGTGTCTCGACTGAAGCTGCAAAAACAAAGTCCTTCTCCTCTGCTGCTCCCTCCCTCCCTCTCCTCTAAGATTGACAGCTCTCTACCTCTCTCGTCCACCTCTCACCTCTGTCTCTTTTCCGTCTCCTCCCTCCCTCCCTCCTTCCTCCTTCAGTCATCAATCCATCAAACATCTGCCTCTCCTGTTTTCACCTCCTCCACCTCCTGCTGAACTCCTCCTAACCCTCCAAACTTCTCCCCTTCATTTTCTCTTCTCCTTTCCTTTCTTCTCCTCCTTTTAATCTCCTCTCCTCGTTTCCTTCTGTAATATCCTCTCGCTCTTTCCTCTTTTCAGTCCCTCATCCCATTTCCTCTCTTCGTCTCTTTGTCTCCTCTCCTCTTCCTTGCCCCCTTTCCTTCGTCCCCTTGTTTCACCTCTTCTCTTGCCTCCTCCTTTCCTTTCCTCATTCTCTTTTCAACATCCGTTTGTCTCTTTCCTCCTCTCTCCTTTCTCCTCCTCCTCCTCCCTTCTGCAGCTGCACATCTGTTCTGTCATCAACAGACAGAAAGAAAGAAGGAACAAACTTGTCTTTCCTCCTCTTTTCTCCTCCTCACATCTCCCCCTCTCACGTCTGTCTCCTCCTTTCTTTCTTTTAGTTTTCTCCTCCTTTCATCCTCCCCCTGCTCTGTCCTCTGCTGTCCATCACTGTCTCCTCCGCCACTCTGCATGAGAGGAGGAGACAGAGGAGGAGGAGAGGAGATGATGAAAGATGGAAGAAGAAAAAAAACGAGTGTAGCTCCGTCCTCTCTTTCGCCACCTGCTCGTCCTTTAAATCAAACTCCACCTGCAGACAAACAGGAAGCGGTTTATGACCTCCGAGAGAGACGGAGGGAGAGCTGAAGAAAGATGCATAAAGTGATGGAGGGAGGGAAGAGAGAAGAAGAAAGAGAGGAAGAGGAGGCAGAGCAACTTCTTCTTCTTCTGTCCTGAACCTGTTCACCTCTTCCTGCTTCTTTCTCCCTTCAGTTTTCTCAGCAGAAACATCACTAGTTTATTAGCATACACTTCCCAGCATGCATTGCATTAAGGTGAAACTTGTAGAAATCTTTATTCTCACGACAGAGGCTTTTACAGGTGAGTGTACACTTCCTGTGTAACACACCTGAGGCCTCAGGATCATACGAGGCAGCTTCTTCTCCTCAGCGTACTGACCACATCAGGGAAACAGCTCCAGGAGAAAAGCTGGTAAGTTGTCCTTGAGTTGAGCAGCGCCGCCCGTCACAGGTGCAGGTAACGCAGCGTCTGCAGGTTGAGGAGAAGTGGGTTCAACAAAGTGTGAAGAGGCTGAAAATAATTACGACACGACGAGAAACCTCCAGTCTGACGCTTCAAACGAGTTCAAACATAAACACTCTTCCAAGCCAACGCTTTTAACCGGCGAAGCTGTTCCGACAGATATTCCCAGCGGACCTGAACGCAGCATTATCTGGTTGTGTGCTTCTTCGCTTTGAACCTGTTCACCCTGCGCTCTCGCCGCAGCATCGCGCCTCTCTGAGGGCCGCTCTCTGAGGGCCGCTCTCTGAGGGCCGCTCTGTACATTAGTGTTGATCTATGAGGGTGTGTGGATGTTGCGGAGGGAACGGTCCGTGTCCGGCCCAGGCAGGAAAACAACATCTCCCCTGTAAGCTGTCCTACATAAAGTCACTGATGAACTTCACCTGAACTCCCCCCCCCCCCCCCCCCAATAAAACAGACGCCATCCGACTCCTCCCGTGGACCGGCCGTGACTCATGGCGTTCCAGGGGACAGGTGTCCGCCGTAGGACGGAGACCCTGTCTCACCTGACAGAGGAGGCATCAGCCCCACAGCAGCAGTTTGTGGCACCATGTTCATCAGTATCAGGTGACGACCCGTCCTCTCCGTCCTCGAGTCCGAACACAAACTGGAAGACGAACCGTAACGTCCTTCCACATGTTTCAGAGCAGAATAATTCTTCCTGTTTCAGGTGATTGGATCTGATTTCTGTAGAAAGTAAAAACAGTGTTATGTGTTTGTGTGATATTAGTTGGACGTGCACGTCCTCTCTGTGGCCATCTAGTGGCCGAGTTCATCATCACACCTGATTTTTAATGTTTGGTACTTATTGTCTGGACTGTCCTGTGGTTCATCTCGAGGGTTTTATCCTAAAGAATAAACTTGTATCATCATCAGTTGATCTTAATCATAATTTGATTAACTGAGTAATTATTAGAAATAGACGTAGAGATCAGCTGTGACTGATCGTCAGTGTCACATGAAGCTCTGGTGTCTCTCTTTCGTTTCCAGAAATCATTTCATCGAAAAGAAAGAAGAAAGCAGAAAAGGAGAAGACGAGAAGACGAAGACAGGAAAGCGTCTCTGAGAGGTTTTCAGTTGGGTGTTTTTAAACCGTGGTGACCTCTGACCTCTGAAGGCCGGCGTCTCTCCTGACGACGATCCATCAGCAGCTAATGGAGATTTCAGCTAATGGAGGATGAAGACGGACGACTCTCTTCCTCTTCCTCGTCTGTCCTTCACTTTTTTCTTCTCATTCTTCAACCAGTTTTTACTTCCTGGTCTCATTTTCTGTTTCTCACTTTCTTTTCTTTCTTTTTCCTGTCGTTTCCTCTTCTCTTTTCTTCAGGTCTCTCTCCTCTCTGTCCTCTCGTTTCTGTTTTTCTTCATCTACATGTTTCTCTCCTTCTCTTCCCACGCTCCGTCCTCATCTTCTGCTGTATTTGTTTTTCTTCTCATGCGATTATCTTTTTGGTTGTTTTTATTTTGAACGTCAGTTAATGTGCTGGAAACTTTCCTCATAATTTCCTCAAACTGATCTGGTGTTTGTTTCCAGCACAGTCTGGTGCTGATCAGAGGAGAGCTGAAGTTCCCACTCGTGTATCTCAGTTTAAGGAGAACAGGTAAATAAAGAGTCACAGAGGAAGATCAACGCCAACATCTTTTCTTTTTCCTCTCTCTCATCTTTATTTCTCGTCTCCTTCCTCATCATTATCTCTTTCTCTCTGTTCCCCTCCTCTCATCCCTCTCTCTCTTCATGAATACATGTTGTATTATTAAAGAGGAAGTGACTGAGAGAACAAGAGAAGAGCGAGTTAGATGCGAAGCATGAAAATGAAAGGATGAACTTCTTCACCTCCTCTCTCTCTCTCCCCCTCTGACAGATGGCAGGTCATTAGACCGATGTCACGGCGACTGATGGATGATTGGTCCCTTCGGGGAGCGCCCATCATCCGGCTCGTGTGATTGGCTCCCTGACAGCTTGAGGGAAATCTCCCCTCTGCTCGGCCGATCTACAGTTACACCCGGGAGAGAGAGAGAGAGAGTTATTCGTTAGTTGAAACACCAGCTCGTCCCGTCACTGTCGAAAAAGTTTTAAAACTTTATTCCAGAAAGAAAATCTCAGTGAAACGAATCAGAAGTTAAAAGTGTTTTTCTTTAAAGAAATAAAGATCAGCAGGAGGTTACAGGTACGTTTACTCAAGTACTGGACCTGAGTACAACTTCCAAGGTTCGTTACTCAGAACATCAGGGAGGCTTCATCGGGACCTGTTGATTGGATGAACCATCTGTGTATCTTCAACTTCAACCAATCAGATTCTTCCTCCTTCCCGTTAGCGGAGCCAGTCGGTGGATAAAACTGAAAACCGACGCTGTAGCAGCATCTATGCTAACCTCTTTAGGAGCCGCCGTTGTTGTTAACGAGCAGTCGCTTCACGCCGTCGTCACTCCTAAGACACGCCCACAGCCCCGCCCTCACAGGACGCCGATTGGTCCAAACCACAAGCGATCATCTTGGACCCTGACCAGATGGAAATATCAATAACTGCATGGTCATAAAATCCATGTTTAACTGAGAAGAGTTTGAAGAAGAAGAGACTTCCTGTTTTCATGGTGTTCAGGTGTCTGCTCCTGACGAACATTATGGTTCTGGAGCCGATCCCTCCAGAACCTTTGACCAAAGGGATTCAGGAGTCCTGGTTTGGCAGGACTCGGGACCTGAACCCAGATCTCCAGCGACCACCTTCGCACGAGAACCCAACGCTTTGCCAGTGAATATGATCCCGGCAGCATTTACGTTTCCTCTGAGATGCATTTGGCAAAACAGTTGAGTAGGATATAAATGTAATTTGTAGACGGGGTTGATCCCGACTGAGACTCCAAACATTAAACTTCACAGCTGAACCTTCAAACACCCACAGAGAGGGGAGACAGAAACGCAGCTTCAAGAGATTTAAAAGCCATTTTTGAAAAGTTCGTAGCCAAAGTTCAGAAGTTTTTTTGCTCTGACAATAAAAGAAAAGTTTGACCGTGGCACAAAAACACTTTGAACCAACAAGAGAAAGAAATCAAGAAGATAAAATGTAGGAGAAAACGGGTGGAAGGAAAGAAGTGGAGAAACCAGATGAAGAAAGCTCGGAGGTGGAGGCCTGAGGAAAAGGAAAAGCAGAGTGATGTGACTGATGGGTCAGAGACCAACAGGAGGAAGGAAGGGGATGAGCGGATGGTGAAAGTGCAGACTTGGCAGCAGAGTTTTTTCCAGACACCTGTCTAGGATTTCATTTGAAGGATGTGTTCAGCCGCACACTGACTGACAGACAGCACACAGACCACATCCACCACGCTCTCCTCTCTTTACTAATATTTAAAGGAACTGGAGGCGTACGTGATCGAACTCTGACAGAGTAATTATTCCCCAAACTGTAATCTCAGAAAATGTTCCGCCTGGATTGAAAACGCTGTTGTGCAGGAATATATTACATTTCTCCCTCTGCAGACCGGGATCAGGCGGAGCAGCTGCTTCTGCTCATGTGCTCCTTTTAATAAAAACATGTTTAACCTGTAAATGTTTCATCGTAAACTTTTCCAAACGGACAAAGACACGGGAATGTGTCCCACAGCTGCACAACGCTTTAAAATTAAATTATCTCGTCACTTTTCATTCTGGGGAACACAGTGGAGCGTTTAGCAGCTAAAGAGCCAGATGTTTCCGTCAGCAGCTGGTGGAGACCAAACACGGAGCTGAAAGAGCGGGAACACTGGACCGAGATTCACCAGGTGACGAGTCATCATGTTGCTGTGTGACGGCCTCCACCTGCCCGGGGGTGTGGTGGAGGAGATACTCTGAGGAACAGGGTTGAGACAGGTGCATCAGCTGGTCCAACGCTGTCTCTCACCTGGACTCTTCCTCACCAGAGTTCACACGTCTTCCTCTGTCCTCCGTTGTCTCACTGCTGATGACTGAGCGCCAGTGTTTGTAACATTAGATCATGTATGACGTTTTATATTGGTAATGAAATGACAAGCTAACGCTGGAAATGAAAGGATGCGCTATCAGCTAGCTAACATTACTTAGCTAAACTGTAACCTCGGGCTAAAGTTAGAAACTAGCTAACATTAGTTAGCTAAACTGTAACCTCGGGCTAAAGTTAGAAACTAGCTAACATTACTTAGCTGAACTGTAACCTCGGGCTAAAGTTAGCAACTAGCTAACATTAGTTAGCTAAACTGTAACCTCGGGCTAAAGTTAGAAACTAGCTAACATTACTTAGCTGAACTGTAACCTCGGGCTAAAGTTAGCAACTAGCTAACATTAGTTAGCTAAACTGTAACCCTGGGCTAAAGTTAGCAACTAGCTAACATTAGTTAGCTAAACTGTAACCTCGGGCTAAAGTTAGAAACTAGCTAACATTAGTTAGCTAAACTGTAACCTCGGGCTCTCTCTGGGTACATTTCCAGGATTTATTGTTTCATTACATTTTGTAAATGTGACTCGTCCACTAAGTTGTTCCTGGATTCTTCACTGACGCTGCACAGATGAGTTTCTCTGGGAATAGTTGGTGAAACCTTCGCTCTCTTCAGACCTTCAGCTGGAGGAAAAGCTCCGTGTCGTTTGTCACAGACGGTCGCTGGTTTCCAGCTCCAGGCGGGAGGCTGAGAGGAGATTTATAGGTCAGGGGTTAGTGTTGGGTCGTCTGGGGAGGCCGCAGACCCCGACTCGTTTCAGACCAAAGAGGAAAAAGAAAAGCTCGGTGACGTCCCTCATAAATAAATAAGAGCTAAAAGGCCTGCGCAGACCCGCTGGACGTCCCAAAGCTCAGGACGGCATTGTTAAATTTGACAACAATGGAATTTAAGTACGGCGACCCGCAGGGGCCACAACTCAGAGAGAGGGAGCATCCTGCTTCCTGTTCAGTCTTCAAAGCAGAGCGAGGTCAGAGAGACAGAGACGCTTAGAAATCACAAATCAAGAGTTTTTGTCCAGAATGGGGCAGAAAAAATAAAATCACATCCAGCTGAAATGAATTCTTTAAAGCGCTAAAAAAGTCTCATGTGACCGACAGGAAACACACGGCCCCCTCAGCCTGGCTCATCTTTAGCTGGATTAAAATGCTGCGGTGGCCAATCAAATACATCTAAACACACATTCCTTTTAGATTACTGTGAAGTTCAGCTCTAGGATTATGAGACAGCGGGGCCCTGAGCACAGACCAGGGTCAGGACAGTTTAAAAGACTAAATGAATTACAAAGAAAAAACTGAACCAATATGAAACTGGATCTCGTTCCCTTAATTCAGGAATTTGTATCTATTCATAATTACTAATTATCTTCTTTTCTTCTTTTTGTTTCCAGAAAACTGAAGCTGAGGTTTTATGAGCAGATGAAATCTGTATCATCAAAGTTGTTATTGATAAATGCAGTGAATCCGTCTCACGTCCTGACGAGAGCGAGTCCACGTGGAGAGGACAAGCAGAGCAAAGGTTATTCAAACCACCGGCCTCAAACCGGGACAGTCCTCCTCACATAGAAACAAACCTGGAAATAAAAGGTTCACTGACAGAAAACAACTTCCTGTGTTCAGCTCTGACTGAGTGAACGAGTTTCCTTCACGCTGATCCTTTAACACAGAGCGGAGCGGCAAACAGGACGGACGACTGGACGGGACTGCAGTTATTCTCAGGTGAGTGCTGCCACCTGGTGGATGACAGAAGTCACAGACTCGACTTCTCGTCCTGTTTAATA
>NC_079383.1:23289587-23297087 GCF_021018895.1 Seriola aureovittata
AACGACTCCTGACTGATGAAAGAGAATAAATCTATATATTTATGGATCTGAGCTTCAGTCCATCAGACAGAAACAGCTGCTCTGATGTTTCTACCTTCATGTGGCTCTGCTGTGGTTTTAAATGTTGCTGCAGCAAGGCATTGTGGGAAGGAAGCTCCAGTGTTTCCTAAAGGTCACATGACTGCTGGTGTGCTCATTAGGCAGCAGACACAGGTGCAGTGAGCGTCTGCTTCCCTCTTTGTTCCTGGGTGTGATCAGTGAGTACTTTGATTTTCATATGTTGAAATAGAGACGTATCAATGTATTGATTATGTATTGATGTGATTTAGAGCTGGTCTGATCAGTGAGTTCCTGTTTATCAGTCACAGTAAAAACCAGCAGGGTGTGAAAGGTCCAGAGCTTTTATCAAGTCACAATCACTGATCAATCAATCAGTCCTAATATCACTGATCATCAGAGTCAGAATACTTTATTGATCCCCAGGGGGAAATCTGGAGAAGTTACAGTTGCTCCCTCAGAAAAGAACAGAGAATAGGAAGAAGATAAAGATAAAAAAATAAACATGAAATATAAATATGTCCTTCTACTATAATATATAAATGAAATGAGTTTAAAATTGCTTTTGAAAGTGTCAGAAATGCAGTTATTGTAATTTAATAAGTATAACTAAATCAATTCTGATGCATGAGCTGGAGCTGGATCAGCAGCAGGAAACGGATGGATGAACAGATCAATAAAAAAATAACTTGTTGATTTAACGTCCACGTATGAATGTTACACGAGGTCAAACAGGAACATTTACTTCCTCCAGCAGAACAGAACCTCTTAAAGACTGTTACAGGTTCTTTTCTGAGGAAACCTGATGAAGGTATTTTACCCGCCCGGCACCTGAAGTGGACCCGGTTCCAGACGCTTCCACAAGTCGACACAGCGAAGCACATTACTGACAAACAACAGCTTCATCGTGACTACAGTGTGTTTGTAATCGGCACTGTATGATAAAGTGTAGTGGACGTTAACAGCTGGAACATCTGGAGAATCTCCCACCTGTTTGAAGAGAGCGTAGATCTTCAGTTTGACCTCATTGCCGGGGTCGTTCCTCAGCGTCGACAGTTTGCCCTTCGCCTGTTCGAACTGCTCCACGGTCGCACCTGCACACACACTGACCATCAGTGACGACCTGCAGCTAAACATTTCCATCCTGTTCTGATGATCCCTCAGACCTGGGCCACGCGTCACATGGATCAGATCATGAAACAATTCCCACTGACGAGGAAATAAGAACAAAGAAAACTGTCGTATCACTTCAGTCCGATGGAAACGCTCGTGTTTAGGTTTGGGACCGTCGTATGAACAGCAGAGCGTCCCTCTCAGGGGCGAGAAGAAACAGCATCTCAGGTCAGGAAACATGTTCACAGTCTCTCCTTCCTATGAACGCAGGTGTTTCATTATAATGTCACAGTGAAGTTGACCTTTGACATTTTGAAGGTCATTTGAGTTCAACTGTGTCGTAATCAGTGAATGAAGTTGTGAGTTATGGCCAAAAACGTGTTTTGTGAGGTCACAGTGACCTTGACCTTTGACCTTTGTCCAAATCTAATGGGTTGATTGTTGAGTCCAGCTGAAAGTTTGAGCCAAATGTGACGGTGTTACTGAGACCTGAAAACATAAAGCCTCCGGCTCCGACTGTTGCATGAAAAATAAATGGAACCCGTTCATTGTTGCATCATTATTATTATTATTATTATTATTAAGAACATTTATCTGTGGGCCAACCAGAGCTGCTTTACTGTATAATATAATATTGCACAGTGACAGAACAGCCCTGAACAGCTGCTGTTTACTGCTGCCAGTGTTGACACTGCTTTGCTTTGGTTGATCTCGCTCATATAGCCCCAGGTAAAGGAGGAAGGTGTGTAGTTTTAATAAAGAAAGGTTTATGTAGAGAGAAAAAATCTGTTGAAATCATGAAAAAAAGAGATTTCATGTTTAAAGTTACATTTACTCTAAGAAAGGTCAAAAAAAATAATATGAAAAGATGACCATAAGTTGTTTTTGTCAAACTAACCCACATGCGTTCACCTTACAATGAAGTGAAACAGAAAAGCAACAGAGCTTCACTTTGGAGAATCAGAGAAATCTATTATTGATGGTAAATGACTGAAACGATCGTTTGATTATTTAGTGACTCTCAATGGATTTAAAACAAGCACTTGTTTGGATCTGTATGTTTGTTACTCACCCATCATAGGAGAGGCTGTGGTGTGGAACTTCAGACTGGGAATACTGGAGAATCTGACCAAGCTGGTGACACAGAAGGAAACGACTGAAAACTGAGTCACTGAACATTATGATCCTCTTCAGAAGCTCAGTCACTATTGGGCCAAATATAAAACAGCAAAACCAGAAAGAAGGAAATAAAACTATAAAACAAATAAATACACTGCAATTAACAAAAGACAGACAAAATATATAGAAACACACAAAAGGAACTTAATAGTTCATCAAATCAGCTGATAATAAATCACATGAACGGGAAAATATGTATATAATATATTTCTTAATAAATCATTTGACAAAATCAAGAAAATGTTCCTTCCTGACGTCTTCACATTTATTTCACTGTATTAATGTTTCATAATGTTTCCCTCTCTAATATTTCATTACCAGCTGTCGTCATGGCAACACCTGGTCCTGGAAACACCTGCTGCAGTGGGAGGGAACGACCTCAGAGGTGGTTGTGAGGCAGGTGTGTATACATAGATACTGTATGTAATAAACTTTACAGGTGTGCAGTTGAGATGGAGGCGGAGTTACAGATGGCTGTGGTCTGACCATGAGTGATGATGTAATAATGTTGTAATAACTATCACTATTGTCTTTAACATATTTTATTTTTACATTCTCATCCTTTTCGGTTTGATTGGCTGGAGCCGCTACATGTTTGACACTTTGGACCAATCGATGAATCAGTTAATTGATAAAGGAGCAGCTGTTGTCTGAATCCAGTCAGGTAATGTCAGCGCCTCCACCTCTGATCCTCCTCTGGGGATGTGGAGCAAAGGTCACAGCTGACTTTAGCTAGCTGTTGTTCAGCTCACACGGCCTCAGGTACGATAATAAACCAGCGGAGCAGGTTTTTATTTCCTGATCTAAGAGAGGCTTCTCCTCTGCAGTGACCTCTGATACCCGGATCCTCCCATCATTCATTCAGCTGCAGGACAGAGAGACCTCCTGACAGCACAGACTGTCTGAGGCTGCTAACCGGGCTAAGCTAACCAGCAGCTGACCCGTGCATAAGTTTTTAACCGTTAAAAAATCACAGTTAACGCCACCAACAACCAAACACCGCGATAGCTGCGTTGAACGTTAACGGACAGTCTCACCTTCTTAGCTTGACCAAACGCCAGGGAGCGGAACACTGCAGGGCGACGCCGGCCATTTAAACCCGGAGCTGGGGGTCCAAAGAGCAGGAGGTGCAGAGGAGGTGCAGAGGAGGTCCAGGCAGGGAAGGGTTAACTAGCTTAACCTCAGCGGAGCTAACCAGCGGAGAACTGCTGCTCCCGCCCACTCTGTCGTCTTCTGCTCTCCCATTGGCTGAAAGTGAAGCGTCTGAATCGGATTCATCCAATGGGCGAAGGCTTTGAGAACCGGGTGTCAGCGTGTGCGTCCTATCCGAACCAATCGGAACGGACTCTGACGACGAAGGCCCGCCTCTGTGCGAGCGCGCGGCCAATGGGCGGGAAGCGCTCCTTCACGATGCGGCGAGTCCGTGCTGCTCCGGGAAGCGATGATGCAGGAGCTGTGCTGCTCTGTCCGCCCGTCTGGATGCTCCAATTAAAACCATGCCGCAGCCAAAATCCCGGAAAATCGCCGTGTTGGGTTACAGGTCGGTGGGTAAGTCCTCGTCATGTCACCTCCATGTTATTAGTTTTGCCGCGCTGCGTGTCAGCCTGGAGCCACGCCACTACTGTTGGTTCATTTAAAGCTTTGTCCTTCAGCAACGTGTAGACTGTCCGTCCTGATGTTAGTCCACATGAGACACGAAGACAACATGAATCTGTACAATCATTTAACAGACTTGAAGCAGTAATTGGGAACAAGCCGGGATTGGTTACCCGACAGCCAATCAGATTGTGCGGCAGGTGTGGTCCTGATGCTGCGGCCCTCACACCGTCACCTGATACTGAGTCAGTGTCAGCTATAAAACTGTTTGTACCACACACGCATCAGTGCAGCGTGACATGAGGAGTCATGTGACCAAACAGCAGCATTTCCAAAGGCTTTATAAGCTGTAATTAATGGATTATTAATGCCTGATAAATACTGATTTAAACATCAGTTATAAGCCATTAATAAGAATAACTTCTGGGTTGCCAGGTTGTGGAAAATCCTCCTCCAGCAGACACTTTGTCCTTATGGAAAAGGGCTGCAGGACATCTGGAACAAACTCCATCTAGAAACTGATCAACAACATTTACAACCACAGATTTATCCTGTTGTAACTTATAGTCTGACTGTGAAAGTGAAACTAGTCTGAACGCAGAGAGCAGCAGTAAATGTGACACGTGGACGTAAGAAGTTCCAGTTTGGGTCTGAGCGATTAATCAAATTTTCTTTTTCGATTACGATTTAGTCTTCCAGCGATTATGAAAACAAGACAATCCAGATAAACTATATTTAATAAACAACTTTCTGTTTCACAACAAATTGCTTTCCCCTACAAAAACCATCCCCCGTCCACTTCCTGGTTACGTTGCGTACGTTAGCAACATATGCGACGTAGATGAATTGATTTCATTGATCAGTCGTGTTACAGTTACTGGTCCGAGCTTCATCACCTGCAGCCAACGGTTCAGGTGATGCTCGTGTGTGTGTTGTACTAAAGTGTGTGATGTCACCATTTGACCTGAGAGTGTGTTTGTAGGGAAGTCGTCTCTCACCATCCAGTTTGTGGAGGGGCAGTTTGTGGACTCCTACGACCCCACCATAGAGAACAGTGAGTCTGCGTGGTCATTGGTCCTTCACTGGGGGGGGGGGGGGGGGGGGGGGGGGGCGTTCAAGACTCTGACACGGTCTCTGTTTGTCCCTCAGCGTTCACCAAGACGATGACTGTGAACGGGCAGGAGTACAACCTGCAGCTGGTCGACACGGCCGGCCAGGTGAGCTCTTCCTCAGGTAACTTCCTCTGTTGCTTTATTCACTCCTGATAGAAGGAAGAGCTGCAGGTGAGCCGCCACAGTATCGCACACCTGTACAGTCAAAACCATGCCGCAGCCAAAATCCCGGAAAATCGCCGTGTTGGGTTACAGGTCGGTGGGTAAGTCCTCGTCATGTCACCTCCATGTTATTAGTTTTGCCGCGCTGCGTGTCAGCCTGGAGCCACGCCACTACTGTTGGTTCATTTAAAGCTTTGTCCTTCAGCAACGTGTAGACTGTCCGTCCTGATGTTAGTCCACATGAGACACGAAGACAACATGAATCTGTACAATCATTTAACAGACTTGAAGCAGTAATTGGGAACAAGCCGGGATTGGTTACCCGACAGCCAATCAGATTGTGCGGCAGGTGTGGTCCTGATGCTGCGGCCCTCACACCGTCACCTGATACTGAGTCAGTGTCAGCTATAAAACTGTTTGTACCACACACACGCATCAGTGCAGCGTGACATGAGGAGTCATGTGACCAAACAGCAGCATTTCCAAAGGCTTTATAAGCTTTACTTAATGGATTATTAATGCCTGATAAATACTGATTTAAACATCAGTTATAAGCCATTAATAAGAATAACTTCTGGGTTGCCAGGTTGTGGAAAATCCTCCTCCAGCAGACACTTTGTCCTTATGGAAAAGGGCTGCAGGACATCTGGAACAAACTCCATCTAGAAACTGATCAACAACATTTACAACCACAGATTTATCCTGTTGTAACTTATAGTCTGACTGTGAAAGTGAAACTAGTCTGAACGCAGAGAGCAGCAGTAAATGTGACACGTGGACGTAAGAAGTTCCAGTTTGGGTCTGAGCGATTAATCAAATTTTCTTTTTCGATTACGATTTAGTCTTCCAGCGATTATGAAAACAAGACAATCCAGATAAACTATATTTAATAAACAACTTTCTGTTTCACAACAAATTGCTTTCCCCTACAAAAACCATCCCCCGTCCACTTCCTGGTTACGTTGCGTACGTTAGCAACATATGCGACGTAGATGAATTGATTTCATTGATCAGTCGTGTTACAGTTACTGGTCCGAGCTTCATCACCTGCAGCCAACGGTTCAGGTGATGCTCGTGTGTGTGTTGTACTAAAGTGTGTGATGTCACCATTTGACCTGAGAGTGTGTTTGTAGGGAAGTCGTCTCTCACCATCCAGTTTGTGGAGGGGCAGTTTGTGGACTCCTACGACCCCACCATAGAGAACAGTGAGTCTGCGTGGTCATTGGTCCTTCACTGAGGGGGGGGGGGGGGGGGCGTTCAAGACTCTGACACGGTCTCTGTTTGTCCCTCAGCGTTCACCAAGACGATGACTGTGAACGGGCAGGAGTACAACCTGCAGCTGGTCGACACGGCCGGCCAGGTGAGCTCTTCCTCAGGTAACTTCCTCTGTTGCTTTATTCACTCCTGATAGAAGGAAGAGCTGCAGGTGAGCCGCCACAGTATCGCACACCTGTACAGTCAAAACACCTGCGTCAAACGAAGACGAACACAGGTTGCTCCTCTGTGTGTGATGTCTCAGTTATCAGAGACAATAATAGGTGGTTAGTATTTGTATGATTTCTCTCTCTCTGTCTGTCTCTCTCTCTGTCTCTCTCTGTCTCTGTCTCTCTGTCTCTCTCTCTGTCTCTGTCTCTCTCTGTCTCTCTGTCTCTCTCTCTGTCTCTGTCTCTGTCTCTCTCTCTCTGTCTCTGTCTCTCTCTCTCTGTCTGTCTCTCTCTCTGTCTCTCTCTGTCTCTGTCTCTCTGTCTCTCTCTCTGTCTCTGTCTCTCTCTGTCTCTGTCTCTCTCTGTCTCTCTCTCTGTCTCTCTCTCTGTCTCTCTCTCTGTCTCTCTCTCTCTGTCTCTCTCTCTGTCTCTCTCTCTGTCTCTCTCTCTGTCTCTCTCTCTCTGTCTCTCTCTCTGTCTCTCTCTCTGTCTCTCTCTCTGTCTCTCTCTCTCTCTCTGTCTCTCTCTCTCTCTGTCTCTCTCTCCTTGTGTGGTTATTGTTTAGTGATGCTGTAGTTTCCGTCCCAGCTCAGAGAGTCCTCTGTCTGTCTCTCTCTGTCTCTCTCTCTGTCTCTCTCTCTCTGTCTCTCTCTCTGTCTCTCTCTGTCTGTCTCCCTCTCTCTCTGTCTGTCTCTCTCTCTCTCTGTCTCTCTCTGCTTGTGTGGTTATTGTTTAGTGATGCTGTAGTTTCCGTCCTAGCTCAGTGAGTCCTCTGTCTGTCTCTCTCTGTCTCTCTGTCTGTCTGTCTCTCTCTCTTTCTCTCTCTGTCTCTCTCTGTCTCTGTCTCTGTCTCTCTC
>NC_079383.1:23304587-23369587 GCF_021018895.1 Seriola aureovittata
ACACACACACACACACTCACTCACTCAGAAACACACTCACTCACACTCACTCACTCACTCACTCAGAAACACACTCACTCACTCACATTCACTCACTCACATTCACTCACTCACACTCACAAACACACTCACTCACACACACACAACACACACACACTCACTCACTCAGAAACACACTCACTCACACTCATACACACTCACTCACAAACACACTCATTCACTCACACTCATACACACTCACTCACTCACTCACTCACAAACACTCACTCACTCAGAAACACACTCACTCACACTCATACACACTCACTCACTCACTCACTCTCACTCACAAACACACTCACTCACACACACACTCACACTCACACACTCACACTCACTCACTCAGAAACACACTCACTCACTCACACTCACAAACACACTCACTCACTCAGAAACACACTCACTCACTCAGAAACACACTCACTCACTCAGAAACACACTCACTCACTCAGAAACACACTCACTCACTCAGAAACACACTCACTCACTCAGAAACACACTCACTCACTCACACTCACAAACACTCACTCACTCACATTCACTCACTCACATTCACTCACTCACATTCACTCACTCACATTCACTCACTCACATTCACTCACTCACATTCACTCACTCACATTCACTCACTCACATTCACTCACTCACACTCACTCACTCACTCACATTCACTCACTCACATTCACTCACTCACACTCACTCACTCACATTCACTCACTCACATTCACTCACTCACATTCACTCACTCACATTCACTCACTCACATTCACTCACTCACATTCACTCACTCACATTCACTCACTCACACTCACTCACTCACATTCACTCACTCACACTCACTCACTCACACACACACTCACAAACACACATTCACTCACTCACACTCATACACACTCACTCACTCACTCACTCACTCACAAACACACTCACTCACACTCAAACACACTCACTCACTCTCACTCACAAACACACTCATTCACTCACACTCACAAACACACACACTTGCAAACACACACACACTCACTCACTCACTCACACACAACACACACTCACTCACTCACACACACAAACACACACACTCGCAAACACATACACACTCACTTACTCACAAACACTCACTCACTCACATTCACTCACTCACTCACTCAGAAACACACTCACTCACACTCACACACACTCACTCACTCAGAAACACACTCACTCACACTCATACACACTCACTCACACTCACTCACTCACTCACTCACTCACTCACTCAGAAACACACTCACTCACACTCACTCACTCACACTCACTCACACACACACTCACACTCACTCACTCAGAAACACACTCACTCACTCACAACACACACACTCGCAAACACATACACACTCACTCACACACACACTCACACACAGGCTCAGACTCAGGCTCAGACTCAGAATCAGGCTCAGACTCAGGCTCAGGCTCAGACTCAGACTCAGACTCAGGCTCAGACTCAGACTCAGGCTCAGGCTCAGGCTCAGACTCAAACTCAGGCTCAGACTCAGGCTCAGACTCAAACTCAGACTCAGGCTCAGACTCAGGCTCAGGCTCAGACTCAGGCTCAGATGTTGTTGTTGGTGATGATGTTTTTGGTGATGTTGTCGTTGTTTTTGTTGTTGTTGGTGGGGATGTTGTTGTTGTTGTTGTTGTTGGTGATGATGTTGTTGGGGATGTTGTTGGTGATGATGTTGTTGTTGGTGATGTTGTTGTTGTTGGTGATGTTGTTGTTGTTGGTGATGTTGTTGTTGTTGGTGATGTTGTCGTTGTTGGTGATGTTGTCGTTGGTGATGATGTTGTCGTTGTTGGTGATGTTGTTGTTGTTGTTGTTGTTGTTGTTGTTGTTGTTGGTGATCTTCTTGTTGTTGTTGTTGTTGTTGTTGGTGATCTTCTTGTTGTTGTTGTTGTTGGTGATCTTCTTGTTGTTGTTGTTGGTGATGTTGTCGTTGTTGGTGATGTTGTCGTTGGTGATGATGTTGTCGTTGTTGGTGATGTTGTTGTTGTTGTTGTTGGTGATCTTCTTGTTGTTGTTGTTGTTGGTGGTGATCTTCTTGTTGTTGTTGTTGTTGTTGGTGGTGATCTTGTTGTTGTTGTTGTTGTTGTGCAGGGTGATCAGTTTCGAGGAGGGGAAAGCTCTGGCGGAGTCATGGAACGCCGCCTTCCTCGAGTCTTCAGCCAAAGAAAACCAGGTGAGGTCAAACATGTCTGTGAACACACAGCAGATGTGGACTGTCTGAGGCGGCGGCGCCCCCTGCAGGCAGACAGAGTCCCTGCAGCGGCGCCCCCTGCAGGCAGACAGAGTCCCTGCAGCGGCGCCCCCTGCAGGCAGACAGAGTCCCTGCAGTCAGTTCTGTTGTTCTGAGTCTGTCAGACGCTCACTGACCGTCTCCTCCCCCTCCTCAGACGGCGGTGGAGGTGTTCAGGAGGATGATCCTGGAGGTGGAGAAGATGGAGGCGGGTCAGCCACAGAGTCGGACACCATGCTCCATGATGTAGCTTCCACCCCCCCCCCCCCCCACCCCCCCCAACCCCACCCCCCCCCCCCACCCCCCCCAACACCCCCATCACCGTCCACTGCAGCGACTGACAGCTCAGATATTTACACCAAACTCTGTTCAACAATGTTCTGATTTAATGTTGATCTGCACTTTGGAAATCTACAACACAACTCTGAGGTTTTCTGTCCGTGAGCCCAAAGAAACGCTGTTAAAGCCTCATGGGAGACGTAGTTCTTAAATACCAACAAAATAATCCCTGTTTTATCTTTGTTACACAAGATGGACCGAAAACCTCCAGAGCGTGTTTTATCAAAGGGAATCCTCCAGACAGAAATCTTCTGTAAACTCAGAGCTGATGCTTCAGCCTGGACTGTGAACTGAACTTCTTCTAAACATCAAGTGAGCTGGAGGGAAATTTAGGTTCCTGTTGAATTCTTACAACTTCTTGCTCCATGAAAAAACCCTGGAGGGCAGGAGAGAGCGGCTTTGAAAGTTGATTTAATTGAAATAAATGCATTTCTTGTGAATTACTGTTGAGCAGAATTTGCTATAAGGCACTAAGAATTTCAAAAAGGCACCAAGTCTTTTTTCACAATGTTGGTTTAATGGCTAATTTGCACGACAACGCTCAATTAACAGATTTCCAAATGGGGTTTGGTTTGACCTTTGCTGCATGTCAATGTGGAGCTGGAATAAAACATCTGACCGGCACATTAGCTGAATCAGAGACCAGAAATTATTAAGATGGAGCAGAAAACGATGCATGAACCAAAAAATTTATTTATTTCAAAAGCTGAATTAAATATTAAGATTATATATAAGATTATTCTGATTCTTAGGACGAGTTTAGGTCGGGATTGGATGTTGTAATTGCATCATTACCTTAAAAAATGGATTTTAAAAAGGATGAATTTATTTTTAATTAAGTTGGCCATGTTTATTATATCAGTTAATGAGGCTACAACAGATGAATATAAGGTTTAACTCTTTACTGAAGATGACATCACTGTCTGCTGCTCCCCCTCAACTGATCACTCTTCTATATTAAATAAGAAAACACTTTTTATATGAATAATAAAGAAATATTTGTGTTTTTATGATTGTTCTCATTAAAGCTGTGTTCTATTGTTTGGCTAAACATCTGCTCTGTGTCTTTTATTGAAACTGATAAAGAGAGAAACATTTTGTCTCATGAATATTTCAGTTTACTGTCGTATCCTGATTAATTATTCATATTTATTATCGACAGCAGCTCCACTGGTGTCACGTCCACAGTGTGGGGGGGTGTGGTGACCTGAGACCAGCAGAGGGCAGCAGCACGACCTTTTAATCCACTGGTTCCCAACCTGGGGGTCGCCCCCCTCCGGAGGGTCACCAGGTGAATCTGAGGGGTCGTCACATGATTCATGGCAAGAAGAAGAAACACTTCCATAGAACTTCCATATATGAAGTATAGCTTTTATTTTAAATGTACATATATGTAAAAAATTATATATGAAAACTTTTAGAAATTGGAACTATTTCATATATTTATATATATATAGCCTATACAAATATATACATTCATGTATGTCTGCTTATATTGTAGACATATGTTACATAAATATATATCCACAGCCTGTTAATATATGTAGACATTATATACATTATATACATTATATACATTATATACATCCAAAAGTCTGAGACACTTTCCCAGAATGTGAAGTTACACATGTTTAAAATCAAAGAGAAATTTATAAGAAAAACTTATAAACATTTTTTATATATATAATATATATATATTATAATAAACCTTCATGTAGCCTGTAAGAAACGTTATGTAAATGTTGTATATGTGAAGACTGACAGTCAGAGCTCTGTATGTGTCTTTCACTGTCCCTGTCTGTCTCTATAGAAGCGTGGCATGTGCAATATCACTGACCCTGCAAAGCTCAGGCCAAGCACATTCTATTGAGACCACACACACACACACTCACACACACTCACACACACACACACACACACACACACACACACACACACACACACACACACACACACACACACACACACACCACACACACACACACAACACACACACACACACACACACACTCACACACACACACACTCACACTCACACACACACACACACACACACACACTCACACACACACACACACACACTCACACACACACACACTCACACACACACTCACACACACACACACACTCACACACACACACAGCAGAATCAGCAGACACATCAGGATGAAGGGAAAGCGTCGAGGCAGCAGAAACCTTTAAAGCCTCGCCTTTTGTCCGTCCGGCCTGGACCTCGCCCCTCGCTCGCCCCTCGCTCGCCCCTCGCTCGCCCCCCTGCCGTATATATTGGGGTGTCCAACTTTTTCTCTGTTACACTGTGTGTGTGGTTGTGGGCCAGGTTGGACGACATCCAGTGGGCAAACATGTCGCAGTACTCTGGAAAGGTGAGTGAGACGGAGAGATGTGGAGGTTCAGCTGCTGAGGGGCCACAGTCTGGATCAACAGGGGCCTCTGCTACACCTGACACTGGACATCTTATTCATGGGTCTGGGGTGGAAGTCGGGTCGGACCCTCAGTTTGAATCGGTTTAAGTTGCTCGACTTTTGAAGAGTTTGGTGTGATGAGCGAAGCAGCTGCAGCTCAGAAGGAAAATTGATCTATTTCAAAGTTGTAAAGTTGAGGAGTGAACGTTATTCTCTCCGACAGAAACCAGGTTTTTAAAGACCTTTAAATGTAGTTGGCAGATAAAAGGAAAACGTGCAGGTTTATCTCAGAGGGTTTGTGGTTGTGGGGAACGACCTGAGGAAATCTGGGTGTTTGGCGGCGTGACGAACTTCTCTCTCGTATTCACCACGTTGTAGCTTAGCGTCTTGTGTTTGACCTCTCACCCTGCGGTAGCGATGTAGAACTGTACTGCAGGGCGTGGCTGAACGCTGTGACATCACCGCTGGGCGTGGTCACAAAAACATATTCTTGCTAACTTGCTCTTTAAAAACAGGGATGTTTTTTTAATGAGTGATGAAAATGACTTTAATAAGACGGACGTCGCTGCAGACAGGACGCTGTCACCCGTCTGAGCACAAGACGTCGACTGGATCCCGCCTGTTTCCGGCCTGATGCACATATTAACACTGAGAAGACTAAACTATATGAAATATATACATATAAAGACTCGAATGTATTTGAACAGATTTCAGTCTAAACTGAATCTCTACAGGAGCAGCTCTATAAAACCTCCCTGTACATGTGACAGGATTTGTACCTGTAGAGGCAGATACAGGTGAGTGAAGGTGTGTGTCTTTATTTTCCCTCCAGATCACCTTCTACGAGGGGAAGTGCTTCACCGGCAGGAAGCTGGAGGTCAGAGGAGACTGTGATAACTTCCAGGACCGCGGCTTCATGAACAGGTGACAGAGAAACAAACAAACAGGATTTTACTTATTTCTTGTTTTCCTGGCGACACTCGTCCAACATCTGTTTAGAGCTGTGAGGATTTTCACCTTTGACCCCTGAACACTGAGTCCAGAGGAGCTCCTCATAATGAGCTGCAGAAGTTCATGGATAATTCATCAGCACCATATTCGCTTTATTCCCTTAATGCAGAATCCGCCGGCTGCAGTCACATGGACTTCTCTTCTTAAAGCAAAATAAACTTTTACTTCCTTATTCTGTCACACTGGACAAAACATATTTATCATGCTTCACACAAGTGAAGCTGAATTCTGCAAATATGTGATTTGGTTTAAAATAAAAGTACTTGACTTGTTTTGCTGAGGAACTAAACCTAAATCTTTAGAGGAACTGGTTCCTTATAGTCCACAACATCACTGACGTCATGTGACAACCGCACATCTGGACAGCAGAAATCATCTGTACCAGAAACCACCTCACAGTTAATCCCCCTGTTACCCTCCAATCAGAAACACCCGTCTGCTCAAAACACTTTCCATTTGTAACAGAACTAACAACACTTCCTGTTGATGTTTCACATTAAAAGCCTGCCTATAAAGGAAAGAACACAGGACTGTTAATGTGAGAAACGGGAGACAACTAATCGTTGGTGTGTTTTCAGGGTGAACTCTATCCGTGTGGAGAGCGGCGCCTGGATCTGCTACGACCACCCCGACTTTAAGGGCCAGCAGTACATCCTGGAGCACGGAGAGTACCCAGAATTCCAGAGGTGGAACTCCCACAACGACCACATGGGATCCTGCAAGCCCATCCGCATGGTAAACACTTTACTGCTCCACCTGCCAGGTCACAACTTTCACTTTGATAAACACGTTCATGCTCCCCGGAGGACGAACCCTTCAGATTTACTGCTCCGCCATGTGACGATGGATTTCCCTCCACCAGTTCACCGGCGGAAACACCACATATCAAAAGAAAAGAATGAAAGATATTACAGGAAAAGACGTTTAAAGTAAATTGGATGAAGTTGTGTTGAAACGTGACTTTAAGAGTTTCTGGTCATGTTCATCATGGAGGCGGAGCTTCAGGGAAACACTACTCTGACCTGTCCTCCCTCGCTTCCTCCCTCTCCCTCCCTCCCTCTCTCTCCCTCTCTCCCTCCCTCCCTCTCCCTCCCTCCCTCCCTCTCTCCCTCTCTCTCCCTCAGCACGGTGAGCATTACCGCATCGAGCTGTTCGAGGCCTGTAACTTCTCCGGTCAGTGCGTGGAGATCTGCGATGACTGTCCCTTCCTGCAGAGCCGCGGATTCTCCAAGAACTGCATCAACTCCGTCAAAGTCTACGGAGACGGAGCGTGAGTCTCACACATTTCACAACCACACGTTCAGATCCATGGACCTGCAGATGGATGATGGATGGATGATGGATAAATGGATGGATGATGATGGATGGATGATGGATGATGGATGGATGGATGGATGATGGATGGATGATGGATAAATGGATGGATGATGGATGGATGATGGATGATGGATGGATGATGGATGGATGATGGATGGATGGATGATGGATAAATGGATGGATGATGGATGGATGATGGATGGATGGATGATGGATGGATAAATGGATGGATGATGGATGGATGATGGATGGATGATGGATGGATAAATGGATGGATGATGGATGGATGATGGATGGATGGATGATGGATGGATGATGGATGGATAAATGGATGGATGATGGATGGATGAATGGATGGATGATGGATGGATGAATGGATGGATGGAGGGATGGATGGATGTCAATAGCTCATTGGTAATAATAATAATAATAACAGTGAATAATAAATAAATAATGATAATTAAATTAATCCACTTCCTAAACATGTTTTAAATGTGTAACTTTGATTGTGGGAAAATGGGTTTGGCGTTTTTATATTTTTCTGACATTTTATAGACCAAAGAAATAATCAGTTAATGAAGAAAATCAAGTGGATTAATCAATAATAACATTGACAGGATTGAACAGGTTTATAAAAATCTACTTTCTCCGTCTTCAGCTGGGTGATGTACGAGGAGCCGAACTTCCGCGGTCGCATGTACATCGTGGAGCGTGGAGACTACAGCAGCCACAACGAGTGGCAGGCCCAGAACCCCAACATCCAGTCCATCCGTAGAGTCGTCAACTACTTCTAAACCCCCCCTGACCTCTGACCCCACAAACTCTCCTGTGACCTCTACCATGCTGTCATCATGTACAATAAATAAACCCAAACTAAAATAAGAAAACAGGTTTTTTATCAAACACTTTGTGTGTGTGTGTTGTTTTGTGTGGCCTGATGGTTCCCAACCTGAGGATCGGGACCCAGCAAGGTGTCAGACGATGAATCTGAGGGGCTTTAATAAGCAATATATATATATTACTGTAGGAAGGCAGAAAAAGCATTTGTGTGCGACAGACTTCCTTCATAGTCTTTGCTTTTTTTTCTTGTAAATTGTCTTAGTTTAAACTTTGGAGGAAACAAACATAACTTCTGAAATAAGACACGTAACAAAATATGAATACTTATAAATAAAATAAATACAATAAAAGGAATTAAATGCAGCATAAAAACAGACAGTTACTTATTTTTTTAAAGGTCAAAAGTACTAGGTTTTTTTTTTATTAAAGCCTTTAAGAATCAATAATGTTTAAATAAAAATAAAATAAAATAACCTGGATGCCGGTCAGCTGACGTGATGACCTTTGACCTGACGTCATGGATGATGATCTACTAAAGACATCTGCTCAGCCCAGTACAAAGTCATGTCAGTTTAATAGGCTAATACTCTGTTTTAGCAGCTGTTGAGAAATGAAACAAGTTTTATTTACTTTTTAAAGTTTAATCCAAGTTTTCACGTATAAATAAATCAATCCAAAAATAACTGTGGTCCATCTGAACATCTCGTTAGCAAACGATGTCGGCGGTTGACAGATCTCGCGAGACAGAGGCAGGTCTCCAACAAAGTCTGTCTCTGCTGTGAGGCTGTGACCCGGAACCACAGACTGACGCTCGGCGGGAGACTTGGTTTTATTTCACGCCCAGAAGCGGGAACTTGTGGCGTTTTATGGAAGCCTAGTCGTGTCTCTCATCAACAACAGTCTTTAACAACTAATTACAGTTCAGTCAGCTGACGTTACATGATGACCTAACGGACTTGTAGCTATGACCTCGGTCTCCAGCAGACAGACACTTGGCGGGAGAAATGTGATGGTGAAGCTGACAGCAGCAGGTATCAAACTCAGATCATCTTTACCAACTGTCATTGTTCACTGAGCTGAACTCAGTGGAAATATCCTGCTGTCACTTTAAAACAGTGTTTTCTAATCAACATGGCCTCATGGGAACTTTGTGGAGACCACATGGATCAGATCTCACTGACAGACTGTGGACATTATGGAAGACTGACTGTGACCACATCTTCTCTCTTCACCTGAAAGAGGATTGAAACTCTGCAGGTGTGAGAGAGACTGATGAGAATGATTGTTTCCTGTCAAACACAGTGAGATCAGATGAACTGAACCAGTGATGAAGAGAGAATATGGATCAACACAGGACGTGTCAAACTGTTTGATCATCACATGCTTGAAGTCAATATGAAGTGTCCTCTTACATAATGACTCTGTGTAATGAACGTGTCATGACAGGTTTGCTGGTTGTGGACTCTCAGAGACTCACTGTGAAGTCGTGGCCTCAGCTCTGAAGTCCAACCCCTCCCACCTGAGACACCTGGACCTGAGTGACAACAACCTGAAGGATTCAGGAGTGAGGATCCTGTCTGCTGGACTGGAGAGTCCAAACTGTGGACTGGAGACTCTGAGGTCAGTTCACTGACTGGAGCTGTTGTGGGTTTGTAGATAATTAATATCACTAACTGCAGTTCAGAATCAGACATAAAGACAGGAGCAGGGTTTATTTAGAGGCCGGCAGAAGTCGAGTCATGACGGGGAAATGTTTGACGGTTTTTCAGCTTCCTGCGGTTCATGTTGTCCATCAGTGAAGATGAAGTCAGGACTGATGAGGCTGTAGACTGTGTGAGGGATATGAATTCTCCTGCAGCTTCTGGAGAGGAGACAGTACGCTGTGTTGTAATTTGAAAGGAGGCAGGTGAGACCAGTCAGTGTTTGTGATTTAGAGCAGGTACACACTGTGTTTAGTTTTAAAAAGCTTCTGTTACCTAACAAATCAAGCTTTAAGAATGATCTAAATTCTTTATCTGCAGAAGTGAAACGTGGAGTGTGTGAGGAAATCATAGAGTTTAGGTTTTTAAAGCTCTTTGATGAATAAAAATCACTTTCTAAAAGCTAATGCACTTAACTAAGATGACACTGGTCCTGGCCAGATTATTTTAAAACTGTTAAAAATCTTTCAAATAAAATTGTGATAATAATTAAAAGTTAGAAAAATATTGGGGGCACTTCTGCTGTTCTAGTTTGGGAAAACTTCTAAAAGTCTTCAACAGTTTTTGTATTTAATATTTGACTTTGTCTTGATGCTTTGAAACATGTGACCATCAGTCTGTGCAGAAACCTGCAGGTTATCAGTTCATGTTTGTGCTGTAGCTCCATCTTGTGGATCGATGCAGTTTTGCAGCTGCCTTCCTTTAATCAGACAGACTGCACGTGAAGAGGAATCCAATTAGTTTAAGTGTGTTTGTTTTTCATATATGTACAGAACACTGATATTACATCATAGAGGAAGTTCCAAGTTTGTGTAATAAATACTAATAATAAATAAAGTCATTATTTTACATGTCCTCTCTGGATTTCCTTTGACTGAACTCAAGGGCGTAACCATGGTACAGACATTGGGGGGGTCCAAATGAGAGCCCTCCCCCAGAATATATTTTTTTTTAAGTGCATTTCCCACAATTCTATGATTTTTATATATTGACCATCTGAATTAACATTTAAAGTTTTTCCCCCACCAGAATTAGCCTAGCTTGTTATTTAGCCCAAATTGTGACAGGCTATCATGACATCGTTGGTACTAGCTTCATATTATGAAACATCACTCCTCTTTAGCTCTCTAGTTGCTTACTGTCTAAAAAAAAATTTCGTATGTCCTGCTTTTCCCGCTTTTTGGGCAACGTCGGACCAACTTCTCCCTCAGTCGTGTGGAGCCGGCGCTTCACACGGAGCCGGTGTTTACATGGGCGCAACCAAGTGTACAATCGGGAGGGGGGTGGTCACACACTTTTGTTTTCCTTAACAAACGGAAATAAATTGAAAATAAATCGGAAATAACAAGAGAGCAGCCAGGGTTCATAAAAGGATGAAATATTTAACATATTTATACATAATATTGGGGGGGCAGATTGGTATTTTCCCAGTATTGGGGGGGGGGGGGCACGACCCCCCTCCCCAAAGGATGCGTGGCCACGCCCATGACTGAACTCAACATTCACATTTCAGCTGCTGGATTCTCCCGGGACTGAGATTGTCTCCGTCTGCAGTCTCAGCTCATCTGGGTGGTAATACACGGTGTCTGGTGCGGGAGCTGCCACCAGCTGTTACAGATGAAGTGATGATACCTTGAATGAAAAGTGTGTGTGTGTGTGTGTGTGTGTGTGTGTGTGTGTGTGTGTGTGTGTGTGTGTGTGTGTGTGTGAGGTTCTTAGAACCACAAATATATCTTATTACAAAAAAGACAGTAGAAAAATTAATTATGGGAGACCTTCTAACTTGTGGATAACAAGCACACAGACACACACACACGCTCGCACACACAGACACACACACACGCTCGCACACACACACACACACACAGACACGTGACTTCCTGTAAGACTCGGCGGGTAAAAGTGAAAGTGAAAGTTCAGACTCCATTTTGAATCGCCGGAGCAGAAGGAGGGAAGCTGAAGTCTGAGGCAGGTGAGCGGTAAAACAACATTACTCTTATTTTACTGTCAAAGTGTCAGAGTCAGTTTTCTCTCTGTGGCGGGAAGACGAGTCAGAATGAACTTTTGTCCAAACAAAGACACTGAGGAAAGCAGGAAATAACATGAGGTGGTACTTCCGGTTATCTCCGTCAGAATCAACCGTTTGATTCGTCTGCGACAAAACGTTGAATATTCACAAGCTACAACTAACCCAAGAACACTGACCAGGTTTTATACTATTTACTTTATTATACAGTACAGTGTGTGTGTGTGTGTGTGTGTGTGTGTGTGTGTGTGTGTGTGTGTGAGTGAGTGTGTGTCTGTGTGTGTGTGTGTGTGTCTGTGAGTGTCTGTGTGTGTGTGTGTGTGTGTGTGTCTGTGTGTGTGAGTGTGTGTGTGAGTGTGTGTGTGTGTGTGTGTGAGTGAGTCTGTGTGTGTGTGTGTCTGTGTGAGTGTGTGTGTGTGAGTGTGTGTGTGTGTGTGTGTGTGTGTGTGTGTGTGTGTGAGTGTGTGTGTGTGTCTGTGTGTGTGTGTGTGTGAGTGTGTGTGTGAGAGTGTGTGTGTGTGTGTGAGTGTGTGTGTGAGAGTGTGTGTGTCTGTGTGTGTGTGTGTGTGTGTGTGTGTGATCTCACAGTCAGTGTTACTGGTTTCCCTCTCAGACTGACTGAAGTCCAGAAGATGAGTGGTCTGGAGGAAGACGAGGACGGAGCAGAGTCTCCAGTCTCCAGCTGTTGGTCTATGAAGAGTGACCGGTCCAGAGATAATCCTCTAAACTTCAGTAATGAACCTGGACCTTCACACACACAGTAAGACACTGTTTCTACTGTTTCTAATAGATTTATATTCATGACGATGAACCATTAAAGCTGATTCCATTTTAAACTAAGTTGGATCTTGGGTTTCCTCACCAGAATCTACTGATGGTCTTTCTGTAGCAGAACAACTCAGAACCTCCATGTCAGAATTTACACCTTCAGAAAATATTCATTTGTCTTTGCCCTGATGTTGAACCCTCTTCCACTGGTGCTGTAACAGGTCTGTACCTGAGGAGAGGGTGAGAACAAGAACAATACTGAAATAATATGAATGAAACATGTTTGTGTTGCAGAGGTGAGTCCTACAGACAGAGAGCAGAGTCTCCAGTCCCCAGCTGTTGGTCTATGAAGAGTGACCGGTCCAGAGAGCTTCCTCTGTACTTCAGGAATGAACCTGGACCTTCACACACACAGTAAGACACTGTTTCTACTGTAAACTGACCTGATGGAAGATGAAGAAATGATTTTCTAATAGATTTATATTAATGATGCAGTTACTGCAGAAACCACCTGAAACTACAAACTGAAATGGATCTTGTGGGTTTTATAACAAGAATCTATTGATTGTGTTTCTCTAATAAAACAACTGAGAAGCTCAAAAATGAAACTTAGAAAATATTCATGTATCATGATGAAGTGTCTATAAAATCTGAAAGCTCTGAATCATTAGTAAGTGGACCTTTGAGTCTGGATCCTCTCCGTTATATCTTGTTCCTCACATAGTAAAGTAATCTGGACAAAGAAGGGCAGAAGATGTTCAGGTGTAGATTCAGACAACTTCTCCACTGATGCTGTTATTTGATCCTTGACAGTAGAGAGTGACAGAAAACATGAAGGGAACGATGTACAGGAAAGACAGCTGTCCAGATGTGCACCTCAGACACATCTGTTACACGCTGTGTGTCTGAGACTCCTGCTCGCCCATCACTCTTCAGACCACTTCTAATCTCAGTGCAAACCTCACTGACCCAAGCTGAGCTGCACAAACTGATGTAAAACATCAAGGACATGATCAGCTCAGTCTTAACAGAGGCTTTTACTGTGAAGGAGCTGCAGGAAGTCTTTCATTAGTATTGATAGCAAGCTACAGCCCATCACTACATGTTTAATCAGACAGCCAGATGGGAAAACAAGTTCTTGAAGTTATTTTTTGGGCCTGTTGGGCCTTTATTTTGACAGCCACAGTGAGAGAGAGGAAGTGACGCAGGAAAGGGCCACAGCTCAGACTGGAGCCTGGGCCACTGCAGTTAGGACTCAGTGTTAACGGTTCGCTCTGGAGCAGGTGAGCCGCCGAGGCGCCCCGAAGAGGAAACAGTTGATTAGTGTTGAAATGAATAATTTTAATTCAGACTGAATGTTGAATTCAAACAGAAAAGAAGCTGCACTTTCTCTGTGACCATCAGAGCTTCATGAAACAAAGTAAAGTTTCTGTCACGACTTCATCTACGTCCAAGGTGCACAGAGAGAGGAAAAAGTCCAGAGAGGTCAAACCTCCAGCAACAGCTGCAGGAAACAGAAGCATTCAGCTCGAGGCCTTCATCAGATCAATGACCCTGATGAAGCCCTCGAGCCGAAATGCATCAGTCTCATAAAGTTCCTCTATTTACTGCAGCTGCTGCTGGAGCTTTGACGCCATCAGAGCTTCTGGACAATGTTGGACACATCTGGATATTTTACAACAACAATCAACAAAGTATTGTAGTGATAAAGAAATGTCTTCACAGGAAGAGGAGGAGCCATGTCTCTGTGTCCAGCTGTGCTCTGTGTCAGGACGTCCTGAAGGATCCAGTCTCTACCAGCTGTGGACACTGGTTCTGCAGACAGTGCATCACCTCATACTGGGACCAGTCTGGTTCTTCAGGAGACTCCTCCTGTCCCCAGTGTGGACAAAGACCCAGAACAAGACCTGGACTGCAGACAGCCAGTCAGACCAGCACTGAACAAAGTGAGACTGAACATCTGTATGATGATGTCATCATTTCTGAAACTAGGACCTGTTGTTTTATACAGAGTCATTTGTTACATCACACAGCATCGACCTTTAAGATGATTATAAATACCACAACATTAAAACCTTTTCTTTGTTTGTCTTTAGTTTTTCTGCAGCTGATGAAAATAATCATCAGACTCTCAGATTCTGTTTCTTCAGTCTGACGTTGTCTCTTCTCTTTCAGCAGATAGTGGTCTGCAGGAGGTTTTACATCAACATAAGATCAGTCTGAGGAGCAGATGTGAACATGTGACTGAAGGAACTGATGGAACAGGAAGTGGAACCCTCCTCAACAGGATCTACACTGAGCTCTACATCACAGAGGGACAGAGTGAAGAGGTTAATACCCAACATGAGGTGAGGCAGCTGGAGACAACTTCCAAGATGGAGACCCTCCATGACGCTCCAATCAGGTGCCACGACATCTTTAAAGTCTTACCTGACCAGCAGAGACGCCGGATCTCTAAAGCTTTACCTGTCCAGCAGAGAGAAGACGTCTCTAAAGTCTTACCTGACCAGCAGAGACCCATCAGAGTGGTTCTGACCAACGGTGTCGCTGGCGTTGGAAAAACCTTCTCGGTGCAGAAGTTCTCTCTGGACTGGGCAGAGGGCTTGGAGAACCAAGATGTCGGTCTGCTGGTTCTGCTTTCGTTCAGGGAGCTGAACCTGATCAGACATCAGCGGTACAGTCTTCTCAGGCTGCTCCATGTTTTCCATCCAACATTACAGAAGGTCACAGCAGAGCAGCTCGCTGTCTGTAAAGTTCTGTTCATCTTTGACGGCCTGGATGAAAGCAGACTGTCACTGGATTTCAACAACAGGAAGTCTGTGTGTGATGTCACACAGGAGTCATCAGTCAACGTGCTGCTGACAAACCTCATCAGGGGGAATCTGCTTCCCTCGGCTCTCGTCTGGATAACTTCCAGACCTGCGGCGGCCAATCAGATCCCTCCTACATGTGTGGACAGGGTAACAGAAGTACGAGGCTTCACTGACGCCCAGAAGGAGGAGTACTTCAGGAGGAGATCCAGTGATGAAGAGCTGTCCAGCAGAATCATCTCACACATCAAGACGTCCAGGAGCCTCCACATCATGTGTCAAGTCCCAGTCTTCTGCTGGATCACTGCTACAGTTCTGGAGCACATGTTGACCACAGACCAGAGAGGAGAGCTGCCCCAGACCCTGACTGACCTGTTCTCACACTTCCTGCTGGTTCAGACACAGAGGAAGAAGAACAAGTACCATGAGGGACGTGAGACGAGTCCACAGGAGCTGACGGAGGCTGACGGGGAAGTTCTTCTGAAGCTGGGGAGGCTGGCGTTTGAACATCTGGAGAAAGGAAACATCATGTTCTACCAAGAAGACCTGGAGCAGTGTGGTCTTGATGTCACAGAGGCCTCGGTGTACTCAGGACTTTGTACTGAGATCTTCAGAAGAGAGAGTGTGATCTTCCAGAAAACAGTCTATTGCTTTGTTCATCTGAGCGTTCAGGAGTTTCTGGCTGCAGTCTACATGTTCCACTGTTACACCAACAGGAAGACAGAGGTCCTGGAGAACTTCCTGTGGAAACATGTTGATTTAACCCTGGATAAGTTTCTGATGGCAGCCATGGAGAAATCTCTTGAAAGTAGAAACGGTCACCTGGACCTGTTTGTTCGCTTCCTTCATGGCCTCTCTCTGGAGTCCAACCAGAGACTCTTAGGAGGTCTGCTGGGTCAGACAGAGAACAGTCCAGAAACCATCCAGAGAGCCATCACCAACCTGAAGAAGATGAACACTTATGATATCTCTCCTGACAGAAGCATCAACATCTTCCACTGTCTGGTGGAGATGAAGGATCACTCAGTTCATCAGGAGATCCAAGAGTTCCTGAAGTCAGAGAACAGATCAGAGAAGAAACTCTCTGTGATCCACTGCTCAGCTCTGGCCTACATGCTGCAGATGTCAGAGGAGGTTCTGGATGAGTTGGACCTGGAGAAGTTCAACACATCAGAGGAGGGACGACAGAGACTGATCCCAGCTGTGAGGAACTGCAGGAAGGCTCGGTGAGTCCACATGTGATGATCATGAATCATTATGGAGATTAGTTGTGAAGTTTTTCAGATAAAAACTATAAAATTCTTCTTCTTAAAATAAAGTTTCACTGTGTCGGTTGTATTTTGTCACAGAAGTTCTTGAGCTATTTCAAATGCTGAATATTGATGTTTCAGTTATGTTTATAGTTGTCAAGTTAATGAACAGTTATTGTGTTTATGTCTAATGATTGATTCATCTTCCTCTGGGTGATGGAGACGAAGGAAAACCTGATCAAACAAGTGAAGAACTGGTCGAGGTTTTATCACAGCAGCTTTTTATCTCATTTTAAATGATGTATTTGTTTTAATGTTTTTTCTAAACCTCTTTTTAATTTGACATTTATTGATGGATTCATATTCATCTGTAAATTATTAGAATCTAAATATCAGTTAATAAAATACGTAGTAATCTCGTCTGTTTCTGGATTCATGAATTCATTGGTGAAATCTTGATGAGTTCCTGTTGTTATTGTTTCTCTAATGGAATAGTTAAAAAGCATTTCCATGAGTCTGGAGATGGAGATCCTACAGACTGATAACATCTTTCTGGTGACATTAATTCAACTTTATCACTTTGTGTTTTTGTGCTGAAAAAGAGTGAAAACTTCACTCAGTCATCTGAGACGCACGTCTTCATATGAAATAATAGAAATATTAAACAGGTGTGATCAGCTGATGTGTTCATCTGTACCGAGCTGATGATGGTGACGCTGACAGCAGCAGGTATCAAACTCAGATCATCTTTACCACCTGTCATTGTTCACTGAGCTGAACTCAGTGGAAATATCCTGCTGTCACTTTAAAACAGTGTTTTCTAATCAACATGGCCTCATGGGAACTTTGTGGAGACCACATGGATCAGATCTCACTGACAGACTGTGGACATTATGGAAGACTGACTGTGACCACATCTTCTCTCTTCACCTGAAAGAGGATTGAAACTCTGCAGGTGTGAGAGAGACTGATGAGAATGATTGTTTCCTGTCAAACACAGTGAGATCAGATGAACTGAACCAGTGATGAAGAGAGAATATGGATCAACACAGGACGTGTCAAACTGTTTGATCATCACATGCTTGAAGTCAATATGAAGTGTCCTCTTACATAATGACTCTGTGTAATGAACGTGTCATTACAGGTTTGCTGGTTGTGGACTCTCAGAGACTCACTGTGAAGTCGTGGCCTCAGCTCTGAAGTCCAACCCCTCCCACCTGAGACACCTGGACCTGAGTGACACCAGGCTGCAGGATTCAGGAGTGAGGATCCTGTCTGCTGGACTGGAGAGTCCAAACTGTGGACTGGAGACTCTGAGGTCAGTTCACTGACTGGAGCTGTTGTGGGTTTGTAGATAATTAATATCACTAACTGCAGTTCAGGATCAGACATAAAGACAGGAGCAGGGTTTATTTAGAGGCCGGCAGAAGTCGAGTCATGACGGGGAAATGTTTGACGGTTTTTCAGCTTCCTGCGGTTCATGTTGTCCATCAGTGAAGATGAAGTCAGGACTGATGAGGCTGGGGGGGGGGGGGTCTGCCTCGACCGGTTGGGTGGAGAGGAGAGAAACTGGGGAGAGAAAGAGAATGATCATGATGGTTGAGTATTAGTGGTAAATCTGGGCTCTAATAACAGTGATTCAGTCATGGAGGGACAGGAACTCACAGAGGACATTTAGTACTAAACAGGGACTCTGTGGACTGACTCTGGATCTGTGTGACTCAGACTCTGAAGCTTCATTCAGCTTCACATGAACTCATCACGTCATTGTGACAGTAGCTGTGTTAGGAAGAGACTTCACAGTCAGTGTGGAGCAGGAAGGATCACTGCCACAACACCTCGTCATCACAATGTGACATGTGACTGTTCAAGACACAAACATCAAACATGAACCTGCTGAGCCACCAACACAGGAAGAAGAAGGTCATGTGATACGTTAGATAATGAACTGCTCTGAGTCCAACACGTCCGATCAGATATTGATTCTGTATTGACAGACTGTACTGAGGTCAGCAGCAGCGGATGAATGTGTGTTGACATGAACAGGTGTGTGAATGTTGTTCTGACATGTGGATGATGTGAGTAGATGTGACATGATGATGATCCACAACAACAGAAGGACAAAGTCACTCTGCTCCTTTTAAAGAGAAGATCATTGATTAGAACATATCTGATTGATTATCAATGATTTTATCTCCATCTTTTGTTCTTTATTCAGGTTGAGTGGCTGCAGTTTGTCAGAGATCAGCTGTTCTTCTCTGGCCTCAGCTCTGAAGTCCAACCCCTCCCACCTGAGACACCTGGACCTGAGTCACAACGACCTGAAGGATCCAGATGTGAAGCAGCTGTGGTATTTTCTGAGGAGTCCAGACTGTGGACTGGAGACTCTGAGGTCAGACTCCATGTTTTATTTCTGTGCTCAGATTAATCTGATGTTAAAGTTGTGTTGACTCTAACCTGCAGACAGGTTCATATTCATGAGCTAAAATCCTCTTCAGCTTTTTTCTTTTTTATAACTTAAATTTTTATTGAGTTTTCACATGTAAATAGACAAAACAATACAGCAAACAAGTTACAGATTAGAATAGTAACATTAACAAACTGTCTGGAGATGATCCTCTATTCAGTCCACTGTTCCATTCGGCATTTGTTCAGTTGGTGTCACGTCTCATGTAAGTCTTCCATCTTTCCCAGTTCTTTTCAAATACATTCTCTTTGATCCTTAAAAGATATGTCAATTTTTCCATAACATAGATTTCCTGGACAATTTCCAACCACTGTTCCTGTTTCGGGGCATTTACATTGAGCCAGTTTCTTGTGACTGCTTTTTTACTTGCTGCGAGTAACACTTTAGTCAAGTACAGATCTTCTCTCGTTACAACCTTTCCAATATTCCCAAGATACATCACTGGGCAAGTATTTGGGATTTCATATCCCAGAACATTTTTTACCACTAAATTAACATTTTGCCAGTATATCTTCATTTTTGTACAGTTCCAGAAGATGTGTGCACGGTCTGCCTCCACATTCCCGCACAGTCTCCAGCAGTTTTGTTGTGTGGCGAGTTGCCTAGATTTTATTTTTGGTGTTATAAAATAGCGAGTTAGATTTTTCCAGCAGAACTCCCTCCATATTAATGAATATGTAGATGTACATTGTGTCTGGCACATGTGGTACCATTCCTCCTCTTGTATTTGGATCTTTAGTTCTGCTTCCCATTTTGCTTTTATATAGAGGGTTGATTCCCCCCTGCTCTCTCCCAGAGCTCGGTAAAAGGCAGAGATGGGCCGAGACCCCTTCTGTTTGTATGAATCCATAATGACTCCAATCACCTTGTTTATAGTTGCAACTGGCCTTATCTCTTTTGTGTAATAATCTCTTAACTGCATGTATCTATAGAAGTCTTTGTTTTCGAGGCCGTACTTTGTCTTTAGCTCTTGGAAGCTTAGAAGTTCCCCACCTTCTGAAACCGTACACATTGCTGTCATTCCCTTTTGTGTCCATTCTTTGAATACTGGATCGTGCGTCCCTGGTATAGATTTTGAATCGTACGTGAACCACCTCAGTGTGCATATATTCCTCTTGAGTTTGTATTTTCTTATTACAACCCTCCATATTTCTAGTGTGAATGCGACTATTGGGTTCATAGCATGTCTCAAAGCACCTACCAGATGTTTATCCCCCACCAATATCTGGGTCTGATAACTCTGTGTTTCCCTTTCCATTTCCTGCCATTTAGACTCGTAGTCAGGTCTACACCAACAGGCCAGAGGCCTGAGTTGAGCAGCATAAAAATATTCTTTAAGGTCAGGCAAGGCCATTCCACCCTTACTTTCAGGTAGTTGGAGGGTCGTGAATTTTATTCTTGGTTTTTTTCTATTCCAAATGAATCTAGAGATCATCTTGTCCCAGGCTATACATTTGTTTTGGGGGATATTAATTGGCAGAGCTTGAAATAAATATAACAATTTAGGTAGAATATTCATTTTGACCGTCTGTATTCTAGCACTGAAGTCCAACGGAAGGGTAGACCACCTTTCAATGTCCCTTTGTATGTTTCTTTCAGTTTCACTATAGTTGTTTTCCAACATGTCGGTAAGTGTTTTAGTCAAAGTTACACCAAGATACTTCATTGTTTTAGAATTCCATTTCAAATTATATGCATCTCTTATTTGTCGGGATGATGAATAATTCAACGAGAGAATTTGAGTTTTTGATATTTTCAGTTTATATCCTGAGTAGTATTCATACGTTTCCAGTAGAGACATTAGGTGTGGGAAACATCTGTCCGGCTGTTCAAGGAAAATAATGACATCATCCGCAAAAAGGCCAATGATGTGTTCTGTCCCCCCTACACTGACACCCTGCAGTTCCTCACTCTGCCTTATTGCCTGCGCTAAAGGCTCAACATATAAAGCGAAGAGGGTAGGTGACAGACAGCAACCTTGTCTTGTCCCCCTCTCCAACTGAATCGTATTTGACAGGCTTCCGTTTACTCTGATCCTAGCTGTGGGCTCTTGATAAATAGTTTTAATATATCGGATTACGTTTTCATTGAGGCCAAATCTCTTTAGAACCTCATACAAGAATGACCAACTAACACTATCAAATGCCTATTCGGCATCCACACTAACCAGAACCGTACTTGCACCGCTTTTTGGGGCGTTGTCTAAGATATGGAGGGTTCTTCTAATATTATCATGTGTTTGGCGTCCTTTAATAAACCCGGTTTGGTCTTCATCAATCAAGTCCGGTATGAGGGTCTCAAATCTTTTGCAAATAATTGATGTAAATAGTTTGTAGTCTACATTTAAAGGTGAAATCGTCCTATAGTTTTTGCATTCTTCTTTATCTTTGCTTTCTTCAGGTAGTACGGTAATAATTGCTTCTTTCCACGATGGGGGGGCCCTGCCCTCTTTAAGAGTCCAGTTAAAGCAGGACAGAAGCAAGGGTGTTAGCTCCTTTCGAAAGGCCTTATACCGTTCCGATGGAAACCCATCGCTGCCTGGTGATTTACTAGCTTTTAACCTGCTAATTGCAGCTTCCAGCTCCTTAACTGTAAGTTGCGACATAATAGTGTCATTCTGTGTCTCACCAATAGATGGCAAGTCAAGTGAGTCAAGAAAACTTCTAATTGTTTTTTCATCGGCGGATAGTGGTTTAGAATAAAGTTTCTTGTAATATTCTTCAAATATTCTTTCTATTTCCTCTGGTTCATGTGTTAATTGGTTGGTTTGAGGGTTCCTTATTTTATGAATTGTGTTAATGGCCAGCTGTTTCCGCAGGCGTCTAGCTAAAAGTCATGTTGCTTTTGGGCCTGATTCATAGTAGGTCTGCTTTACAAACCTTGCCCTCTTTTCTATATCTGTCCTGAGTATCTCATTTATCTCTTCCCTTGCCTTCTTTATTTGTTGTAGTACAGACTGATTTTCTGTATTTTTATGTTTCTTCTCTAATTCTTGTAGTTTTTCTACTTTGTGTTTATATATAGCTAACCGAGCTTTCTTTTGTGATGTTGTCAAAGCGATTAGTTTTCCACGAATAACTGCCTTCATACCGTCCCACAGTATTGCAGGGTTTACCTCTCCATTATCGTTCTCTTCTATATACCTTTTTATTTCTTCTCTTATCTGTTCCACATTTGCCTTGTTATTCAGGATGCCCACATTTAGCCTCCATGCAGTATTTACTTTTCTTTTATTCAAGTGTATTGTCAAGCTGATCCCACTGTGGTCTGATATATCCGCCACCCCGATTTCACACTCTGTGACCCTGTGGCTTTCACTTGTATTAATTAAAAAGTAGTCAATTCTGGAGTAGACAGAATGTGGTACTGAATAGTGGTTATAATCCCTTTCTAGTGGGTGGAGTTCTCTCCACACATCAATTAGTCCCATTTCCTGCACTGCTGTATTAATAAACTTGGTTAGATGCTTCTTGCTTCCTTTAGAGCTTGTTGTATCCAAGTTATGGTTCATGACATCATTTTAGTCCCCTCCACATATCAAGACTCCTTCAGTTTCTATAGCAATAGTGTCAAATAGGGTTTTGAAAAAACCTTTGGTACTCTCTGGGGGGGCGTAAACATTGATCAGTGTCACCATTCTGTTTTCTAGTTTTCCTTTGATTAATACAAATCTCCCTTCTTTGTCCCTTACTTCTTTAACACATTCAAATTGGACTGCATTTGTGATAAGGATAGCCACTCCCCTCTTCTGGCTAGGCTTGTAGGAACTATAAAATATGTTCCTGAAACCAAAGCGTTTTAGTTTTTCATGTTCTTGTTGAGGCAGGTGGGTTTCTTGTAGAAATAGGACTTGAGCCTTTTCTTTTTTCAGTTTAGCCAGGACCTTGCTCCTCTTAACTGGATTATTCATCCCATTTACATTAAGTGACACCAGTTTTATATTGTTATATGGCATTAAAATGATCCGATCCCGTGTTACATTCATTAACCTCCAGACAACTTAGAACTGCACTGACCTGAACATCTGGACAACGCGTGCTAACTGAAAGAAACAAAGAAAAAACAGTTAACTCCCAAGTTAGGGTGATTCTTCGCCACCCTGGGTCCCCGTTGGTAGGCAGAGGGGAGATCCTCCTCCAGGAGGGCCCCTCACTAGGGGTGAAACCTGTCATTTCACACATCCTAATAGTCCAACGTCATCCGATAGCATTTATTTTGTATTCCAAATGAAGTCTCCAACATCAGTCTTAAATATTTAGGCCCATATACCAGTGTAAAAAAAAAATAAAAATAAGTAGGAAAATTATATCAAATATGTAAATAAATGTATAAATAAATTAAATTAAATAACTGCCCTACCAAACTCTCCTATTTGAACTGAAAAGGGAGAAAAAAGAGACATCTCTCAGAGTTGGAATAGAGTCATATTTTTTGTCTGTTGTTATTCATGATATATAAACGTAATAAGCTCAAGGATGACGTGCAGATATATATATATATATATATATATATATATATATATATATATATACACACACACACACACATACACTTTTTTTTTTTGCCATGAATAACGATTTAAAGCACAAATCACGGGCGGGCGTGATGTAATATTCATTTAAACATTAATTTCTCATAGCTGGTTTCATTATGGGGCCGAGAGAGTTTCACATACCGTGACAAAATGAAGAATGAAGATTAGTTGGAGGATGTCCGCTCACTGCGCGCAGTGTCTTCGGTGTCTCTCTCTCCGACTCGCTGCCACGTCGGGGCCCGAAGAAGCTGCTCCATCTCCCGGTTCGGGTCCGCGGCGCCGCAGCCTGGTATCTCCACCGAGTAACCTCTCTTCCTCAGTTCCCGCGCTGCGTCTCGTGCACTCTCCTAAGTGCGTGTTCCCGAGTCCCAGTGTATGCGCATCTTGTCCAGCGGAGTCTGGAAACAGATTCCTTTCTCTTTCAAAAGTCTCTTTATCCCCGTGTATGCTTTGCACTTCTGAATGACCTCCGTGGCATAATCATGGTGGAACAACAGGCGTCGCCCTTCTATCATTATTTTCTGTCCTCAGGCTTTTTTCAGTACTGTTTCTTTGGTATTAAACTCCAGAAGATTTACCACTATTGACCTGGGTGGCTGGTTCCGCTCTGGTTTGCGAGCTAGAGCTCTGTGGGCGCTGGATATGTAAGTTAGTGTCCACTGTCAGTTCTCTTTTCAGAAGTTGCTCCACAAAGTCAGACAGGGAGTTTCCTTCTTTCCCCTCGGGCACGCCGTAGATGCGGATGTTGTTCCGCCTGGACCGTCCTTCCAGATCTGTCAACTTTTCTTGCATGGCTTTCTGTCTCTCCAAGGACTTAGTGAGGGCCTCCTTCACAGCCGTGTTAGCCGGCTCGGTATCGTTGATCCGTGTTTCTGCTTCATCCAGCCTCGTTTCATGGGCCTGGATCCGGGCGGAGTTGGCAGAAAGTTTTTGATAAATTTCCTGCTTGAGATCTTTGAGTTGTTTTTTCACATCTTCCTTGAGTTCTTCTTTGAGGCTTTGTAGATCCGCTTTATTTTCAGCCCTAAAGTCGCGTATTTCCTTAAGCAACGCGCACATGTTCTCAGCCCAGTTGGCGTTACAGTGCGAGAGAGAGAGAGAGTGGGAGGGGGGGTGAGGGAGGGAGCGGGGGAGAAAGAGAGTGGGAGGGAGGGGGTGAGGGAGGGAGTGGGGGAGAAAGAGAGTGGGATGGATGGGGAGAGGGGGGTGAGGGAGAAAGAGAGTGGGAGGGAGTGGGGGAGAAAGGGAGGGGGAGAGGGGGGTGAGGGAGGAAGTGGTGGAGAGAGAGTGGGAGAGAGGGGGGTGAGGGAGGAAGTGGGAGAGAGAGGGAGGGGGGGGAGAGGGAGGGAGATGGAGGGGGGAGGGAGTGGGAGGGAGGGGGGAGATGGAGGGGGGAGGGAGTGGGAGGGAGGGGGTGAGGTGGGGGCGAGGGAGGGGGGTGAGGTGGGGGCGAGGGAGGGGGGTGAGGGAGGGAGGGGGAGTGGGGGAAAAAGAGAGTGGGAGGGAGGGGGGAGACAGAGAGGGAAGGGGGGAAGAGAGTAGGAGAGAGGGGGGAGAGAGAGGGGGGTGAGGGAGAAAGAGAGTGGGAGGGAGTGGGGGAGAAAGGGAGGGGGAGAGGGGGGTGAGGGAGGAAGTGGGGGAGAGAGAGTGGGAGGGAGGGGGGTGAGGGAGGGAGGGGGAGAGGGGGGTGAGGGAGGGAGGGGGGAGACAGAGAGGGGGGTGAGGGAGGAAGTGGGAGAGAGAGGGAGGGGGGAAGAGAGTGAGGGAGGGAGGGGGGAGATGGAGGGAGTGGGGGAGAAAGAGAGTGGGAGGGAGGGGGTGAGGTGGGGGCGAGGGAGGGGGGTGAGGTGGGGGTGAGGGAGGGAGTGGGGGCGAAAGAGAGTGGGAGGGAGGGGGGTGAGGTGGGGGTGAGGGAGGGAGTGGGGGCGAAAGGGAGGGGGAGTGGGGGAAAAAGAGAGTGGGAGGGAGGGGGGAGACAGAGAGGGAAGGGGGGAAGAGAGTAGGAGAGAGGGGGGGAGGGAGGGGTGAGGGAGGGAGGGGGTGAGGGAGGGAGGGGGACAGAGGGAGAGACCTTCACCTTTGTCTCTAAACTCTCATCTTTTATTCTTTATTCAGGTTGAGGTTCTGCAGGTTGTCAGAGATCAGCTGTTCTTCTCTGGCCTCAGCTCTGAAGTCCAACCCCTCCCACCTGAGAGAACTGGACCTGAGTGGAAACAACCTGCAGGATCCAGATGTGAAGCAGCTGTGTGGTTTTCTGGAGAGTCCAGACTGTGGACTGGAGACTCTGAGGTCAGACTCCATGTTTTATTTCTGTGCTCAGATTAATCTGATGTTAAAGTTGTGTTGACTCTAACCTGCAGACAGGTTCATATTCATGAGCTAAAATCCTCTTCAGCTTTTTAACATTTACACTGTTCAATGGCTGAAAGGTGATGAGGGGGGGGGGGAGTGAGGGAGGGAAGGGGAGAGAGAGGGGGGGGTGAGGGAGAAACTGGGGGAGAGAGGGAGGGAGGGGGGAGGAGGAGAGGGAGGGAGGGGGGAGAAAGAGAGTGGGAGGGGGAGGGGGGGGAGGAAGTGGGGAAGAAAGAGAGTGGGAGGGAGGGAGAGGGGGGAGTGGGGGAGAAAGAGAGGGGGGAGTGGGGGAGAAAGAGAGGGTGGGGTGGGGGAGAAAGAGAGTGGGAGGGGGAGGGGGGAGAAAGATAGTGGGAGGGAGGGGGGAAGAGAGTGGGAGGGAGGGGAGGGAGTGGGGGAGAAAGAGTGGGAGGGAGAAAGAGAGGGGGTGGTGAGGGAGAAAGAGAGTAGGAGGGAGGGGTGAGGGAGGGGGGAAGAGAGTGAGGGAGGGAAGGGGAGAGAGGGGGGGGGGATGGAGGGAGGGGGGGAGAGAGTGGGGGGAGAGGGGGGGAAGAGAGTGGGAGGGAGGGGAGGGAGAAATAGAGGGGGGAGTGGGGGGGTGAGGGAGAAAGAGAATGGGAGAGAGAGAGAGTGAGGGAGGGGGAGAGAGACCTTCACCTTTGTCTCTAAACTCTCATCTTTTATTCTTTATTCAGGTTGAGTCGCTGCAGGTTGTCAGAGATCAGCTGTTCTTCTCTGGCCTCAGCTCTGAAGTCCAACCCCTCCCACCTGAGAGAACTGGACCTGAGTAACAACGACCGGCAGGATCCAGGTGTGAAGCAGCTGTGTGGTTTTCTGGAGAGTCCAGACTGTGGACTGGAGACTCTGAGGTCAGACTCCATGTTTTATTTCTGTGCTCAGATTAATCTGATGTTAAAGTTGTGTTGACTCTAACCTGCAGACAGGTTCATATTCATGAGCTAAAATCCTCTTCAGCTTTTTAACATTTACACTGTTAATGAAGCTCTCTGGATTAGAGGGGGGGGAGAGAGTGAGGGAGGGAAGGGGAGAGAGGGGGGGGGGTGGAGGGAGGGGGGGGAGAGTGGGGGGAGAGGGGGGGAAGAGAGTGGGAGGGAGGGGAGGGAGAAATAGAGGGGGGAGTGGGGGGGTGAAGGAGAAAGAGAATGGGAGAGGGAGAGAGGGGGGGGAGGGAGGGGGAGAGAGGGGGGGTGGGGGAGGGAGGGAGGGGGAGAGAGGGGGGGTGGGGGAGGGGGGAGACAGAGAGAAAGAGGGAGGGAGAGGGGGTGGGAGATGGAGGGAGGGGGGAGAGAGGGGGAGAGAGAGAGGGGGAGGGAAAGGGGGAGAAAGACAGAGGACCTTCACCTTTGTCTCTAAACTCTCATCTTTTATTCTTTATTCAGGTTGAGTGGCTGCAGTTTGTCAGAGATCAGCTGTTCTTCTCTGGCCTCAGCTCTGAAGTCCAACCCCTCCCACCTGAGAGAACTGGACCTGAGTAACAACGACCTGCAGGATCCAGATGTGAAGCAGCTGTGTGGTTTTCTGGAGAGTCCAGACTGTGGACTGGAGACTCTGAGGTCAGACTCCATGTTTTATTTCTGTGCTCAGATTAATCTGATGTTAAAGTTGTGTTGACTCTAACCTGCAGACAGGTTCATATTCATGAGCTAAAATCCTCTTCAGCTTTTTAACATTTACACTGTTAATGAAGCTCTCTGGATTAGAGGGGGGGGGGGGAGAGTGAGGGAGGGAAGGGGAGAGAGAGGGGGGGGTGGGGGAGGGAGGGGGGGGAGAGTGGGGGGAGAGGGGGGGAAGAGAGTGGGAGGGAGGGAGGGAGAAATAGAGGGGGGAGTGGGGGGGTGAGGGAGAAAGAGAATGGGAGAGGGAGAGAGGGGGGGAGTGGGGGAGGGAGGGAGGGGGAGAGAGGGGGGGGTGAGGGAGAGAGGGGGGGAGGGGGGAGACAGAGAGAAAGAGGGAGGGAGAGAGGGGGTGAGAGAGGGAGTGGGGGAGGGAGGGGGGGAAACAGAGTAGGAGGGAGGGGGAGAGAGAGGGAGGGAGGAAGTGGGGAAGAAAGAGATTGGTAGGGTGAGAGTGGGGGAGAAAGAGAGTGGGAGGGAGGGGGTGAGGGCGGAAGTGGGGGAGAAAGAGGAGGAGGGAGGGAGGGAGAGAGACCTTCACCTTTGTCTCTAAACTCTCATCTTTTATTCTTTATTCAGGTTGAGTCGCTGCAGGTTGTCAGAGATCAGCTGTTCTTCTCTGGCCTCAGCTCTGAAGTCCAACCCCTCCCACCTGAGAGAACTGGACCTGAGTCACAACAACCTGAAGGATCCAGGTGTGAAGCAGCTGTGTGGTTTTCTGGAGAGTCCAGACTGTGGACTGGAGACTCTGAGGTCAGACTCCATGTTTTATTTCTGTGCTCAGATTAATCTGATGTTAAAGTTGTGTTGACTCTAACCTGCAGACAGGTTCATATTCATGAGCTAAAATCCTCTTCAGCTTTTTAACATTTACACTGTTAATGAAGCTCTCTGGATTAGGGGGGGGGGGACTGGGGGGGGGGGGGGACTGGGGGAGAGAGGGAGGGAGGGGGAGAGAGAGAGAGAGAGAGGGAGAGAGAGAGGGGGGAGTGGGGGGAGAGGGTGGGGTGGGGGAGAAAGAGTGGGAGGGGGGAGAAATATAGTGGGAGGGAGGGGGAGAGGGGGTGAGGGAGGAAGTGGGGGAGAAAGAGAGGGGGGAGGGGGGAGAAAGATAGTGGGAGGGAGGGGAGAGGGGGTGAGGGAGGAAGTGGGGGAGAAAGAGAGGGGGGAGTGGGGGAGAAAGAGAGTGGGAGGGAGGGGGTGAGGGAGGAAGTGGGGGAGAAAGAGTGGGGGGGGGTGGTCGGAGGGAGGGAGAGAGGGGGGTGAGGGAGAGAGAGAGAGAGGGACCTTCACCTTTGTCTCTAAACTCTCATCTTTTATTCTTTATTCAGGTTGATGAACTGCAGTTTGTCAGAGATCAGCTGTTCTTCTCTGGCCTCAGCTCTGAAGTCCAACCCCTCCCACCTGAGAGAACTGGACCTGAGTGACAACAAGCTGCAGGATCCAGGTGTGAAGCAGCTGTGTGGTTTTCTGGAGAGTCCAGACTGTGGACTGGAGACTCTGAGGTCAGACTCCATGTTTTATTTCTGTGCTCAGATTAATCTGATGTTAAAGTTGTGTTGACTCTAACCTGCAGACAGGTTCATATTCATGAGCTAAAATCCTCTTCAGCTTTTTAACATTTACACTGTTAATGAAGCTCTCTGGATTAGAGGGGGGGGGGGGGTAGTGGGAGGGAAGGGGTGAGGGAGGGAGGGAGTGGGGGTGAGGGAGGGGAGGAGGAGGGGGGGAAGTGGGGAAGAAAGAGAGTGGGAGGGAGGGGGAGAGGGGGGAGTGGGGGAGAAAGAGAGTGGGAGGGAGGGGGTGAGGGAGGGAGTGGGGGAGAAAGGGGGGATGAGGGAGGGAGTGGGGGAGAAAGAGTGGGAGGGAGAGAGAGAGGGAGAGAGAGGGAGTGGGGGGAACAGAGTAGGAGGGAGGGGGAGAAAGAGGGGGAGAGGGGGGGGGTGAGGGAGGGGGAGAGAGACCTTCACCTTTGTCTCTAAACTCTCATCTTTTATTCTTTATTCAGGTTGATCAGCTGCAGGTTGTCAGAGATCAGCTGTTCTTCTCTGACCTCAGCTCTGAAGTCCAACCCCTCCCACCTGAGAGAACTGGACCTGAGCTACAACTACCTGCAGGATCCAGATGTGAAGCAGCTGTGTGGTTTTCTGGAGAGTCCAGACTGTGGACTGGAGACTCTGAGGTCAGACTCCATGTTTTATTTCTGTGCTCAGATTAATCTGATGTTAAAGTTGTGTTGACTCTAACCTGCAGACAGGTTCATATTCATGAGCTAAAATCCTCTTCAGCTTTTTAACATTTACACTGTTAATGAAGCTCTCTGGATTAGAGGGGGGGGGGGTGAGGCGGGGGGGGAGAGACTGGGGGAGAGAGGGAGGGAGGGGGGAGTGGGGGAGAAAGAGAGTGGGAGGGAGGGGATGAGTGGGGGGTGGGGGAGAAAGAGTGGGAGGGAGGGGGAGAGAGAGGGGGTGGGGGAGAGAGAGAGGGAGGGAGTGGGGGAGAAAGGGGGGATGAGGGGGGGAGTGGGGAAGAAAGAGAGTGGGAGGGAGGGGGTGAGGGAGGGAGTGGGTGAGATAGAGAGTGGGGGGTGGGGGAGAAAGAGTGGGAGGGAGGGGGAGAGAGAGGGGGTGCGTGGGGGAGAGAGAGGGAGGGAGTGGGGGAGAAAGAGAGTGGGAGGGAGAGAGAGAGGGAGAGTTGGAGGGAGGGAGAGAGAGAGGGAGTGGGAGATGGAGAGAGGGGGGAGAGAGGGGGGGGGCAGAGTAGGAGGGAGGGAGGGGGAGAGAGAGGGGGAGATGGAGGGAGGGGGAGAGAGAGGGAGGCGGGCGAAGAGAAGGAGGGGGTGAGGGAGGGAGGGGGGAGAGAGAGAGAGGGAGGGAAAGGGGGGGGACCTTCACCTTTGTCTCTAAACTCTCATCTTTTATTCTTTATTCAGGTTGATCAGCTGCAGGTTGTCAGAGATCAGCTGTTCTTCTCTGACCTCAGCTCTGAAGTCCAACCCCTCCCACCTGAGACACCTGGACCTGAGTGACAACTGGGACCTGCAGGATCCAGATGTGAAGCAGCTGCGTGATCTTAAGGAGAGTCCAGACTGTCGACTGGAGACTCTGAGGTCAGTAAAAGGGGCGGAGTCAGTCCTTGCTGCTTCCATCATATTGTACTAAACACAGTGTCGGAGCAAAGAGCCAGTGTTTCCTGGAAACCTCCAACCTTCTCAGCAGCTGCTTCCCTCAGTGAAGCTGTGAGAGGAGAACGGTGACAGGCGTCAGGATTGGACAGAGAGACAGAGAGAGAGAACAGTCGGCCAATCAGAGCGGCCAGAAGCTCGTCGTGATCATGTGTCTGAGTGGATGTGAAGACGACTGTTGTTGTTGAGTTGATGTCTACAGGAAGTGAAGCTGACTACAGCTGACAGCCTCACAGAGGAACAGAGACAGTGTCCTCATTCATCAAACTGTCACATCTGATCTGAGACAGTTTGTTCTCTCATTTCACAACTCAAGACCTGATCAGTTTGATCTCTGTCACAGCTCTGAGATCAGTCTGATGGAGCTGACTCTTCTTTCAGAGAAGCATCGTGACGTTTTGTGATCATGTGATCTTTATACAGACAGAAGCTCTGCTGAAGTCCAGTGAGCACATCTGTATATCTGTCCCTCTGCCAGATGTTTCCAGTGACAGCCTCCATGATTCTCTGTCAGGTGATGTGTGAGGAACAGACCAGATGTTCATCAACACACAGAGACTCTGTGTTTAAATGTCAGGACAGTGAATCCATCACTGAGCTGTTGGAGCAGTGATGAACCTTCATGACTCAGCAGTTTGTTTCCACTGTGGACTGAGGGAAATGTGCAGAGTCAACAGACTTGATGCTAAAAGTCTCTGCAGGTGTGTGAGCCTCCAGCTCAGTGTTCACTCCAACACGTTAACATGAGAGCTGAGAGGAAGCAGGCTACGCTACACAGCTGCTGCACATCTGGACTGAACAGGACTGAAGTCCCTGCTGCATCACTGACTGACAGCTGATGAAGTGACTCTCTGTAAACACTCGTTTATCTCCTCTGTTCTTCTTCTCTCCACAGATGGGAGTGGTGATGATCGTGTGCGTCTCTGCTTTGTCCTTCTACAGTCTCTGCAGACAAACTGAGACTCCTCCCCCCTCCACCTGGATTTCTTCACTTGCAGCCGTTTGGCACCAAAATATTTTTGTGGTGAACATAAGTTAGAGAAAAGCTGAGGTCACTCTCTCTGTGGTCTGAGAACAGTCATATCCAACTCATCCTGCCCCTCAGACATCAGTCGACTCAACAAGCACCAATGTGAACAGTGGAGTGTTGATAATATTCTCATTTACTTCTTTAGCTCGACTGGAAAAATTATAACAAGTGAATTGGTAGCTTTGATTCTTTCTTCTCTATCTAAACTACTGTGAGACTTAAAGTATGAACACTAACAACCTGTCCATCAAAGTGTTTGTACCGCGTTCGATTCTCACCTCATGTGACAGAGCCATGTTCACAGATGGTTCCATGTCAGCTCCTGTATTTTCTCTGCTGATGTTCAAACTCTCTCCACGTGGATTCACACACCTGTTTCTCGTTTCCTCCTCGTGCTCCCTCAAACTCTCTGAGTTCCTCCTTTTCTGTGTGAAATATTCAAATCAATGTGTAATAAATCTGTTAGTGATGTAGTTGCCATGCAGCAGATGACTCGTGCTGATGAGAGTGAGCTGAGCTCCTGTTTGTTCTGGATCACGGTGTCACTGAAGGAAACCTAAACACAGGAGGATTCCCAACACAGTTCTTCCTCTGGAGTTTTATTCTGAAGGGACGTCGGAGATTATGATATCCTCAGGAAGTGAGGTCACACCGGACCAGAGCAACATGTCTGAGTGTTCAGGTGCTGCAGCGCCACCTGCTGACAAACTACAGTAACTGACTTACTGTTTGCATTTTCAAGGCTCGACGACGGCTTTGACCAGTGAAGACGTTCACACAGATGTTCATACAGATGTTCATACAGATGTTCACACAGATGTTCATACAGATGTTCATACAGATGTTCACACAGATGTTCATACAGATGTTCACAGACGTTCAAACATGTTCACACAGATGTTCACACAGTGAAGATGTTCACACAGATGTTCATACAGATGTTCACAGAGATGTTCATACAGATGTTCACAGACGTTCAAACATGTTCACACAGATGTTCACAGACGTTCAAACATGTTCACACAGTGAAGATGTTCACACAGATGTTCATACAGATGTTCACAGACGTTCAAACATGTTCACACAGATGTTCATACAGATGTTCAAACATGTTCACACAGGAATCAGAACTAATCATCCTGTAGGTGTTTGTTAAAGTTGAGCTCTCACACGAGTTCAGGGCTGCAACTAACGATTAGTTTCAGATCAATCTGCCCATTGTTTAACTGATTAATTGATTTTTTCTTCTTTACTCTGTGAAATGTAAAACATAAATAAAATGGCAGAGAAGCTGAAACCAGAGAATAAAACCGCTTTACTGCTCTTCAGATGTTCCTGCAGTCAGAGTGAAGGTTTCACTATATTAAAGCAGTTTCACAAAACACCTTAAATCTTCTCAAGCTTTCCCTGAAATGTTCACTTAAGTATTTAAGGTTTTCTCCTGATCTTAGTCTCATACTTGAGAAATCCCTTAAAGTCAGTTCAGAGCTTAGCAACCAAACTAAGGAATAAAACTAAAGGTTCTTCTGATTGTATCTGAACTTCGACTTGTCTGAAAAAACAAACAGTCTCCATGGAAACTACAATTTATCACTGTAAAATCTTTTTGATTTCTGCAAATACCTTCATGTTTTTCCTCAACTAAGGAAACTACATCATTCTGTGTAACACCCTGAAGTAACTCCCTCAGCTAAGGAGAAATTCAACCTCAGGTGTCGGACTTAAGTGGAAAACATCATTTCAGTTTCCTAAATCTAAATCTAAAGACAGATTCAGTTCACTAAGGTGTGAACCTGTGAACACACCTGGTATAAACTCAGGGCTGAAGCTCAGTCTGAACAGCTGTTTGTTCTTCACGTCAAACCAGCTGATGTGACTGTGTGAACAGAAAGGTCAACACCTTGTCCTTCACTGTTTACTCACCAATCAAAGTCAGAGCACTGCAGGTCTGTGTGCTTCCTGTCTGACACGGTGACGCCACAGAAACGTGTCTGCCGCGTTTTTCTACTAATTTTAATCAAAGCTCGAGATTTAATTCGTCTTCCGTGCAGTTTCCGCACAACCTGGATGCGTTCTGCGGGACTTTAGGGGCCGGTTCTGGCTTGTCGGAGCTTTTTGAGGGGTTTTGAACGCACCGTCAAGTCCATATGGTGCAGGAGCTGGATGCTGGGTTCACTGACGGGGGAATAAAAGCACCTGCGGCAGGTGTGTCGCTGCCGAGGCCAACAGGATGTCCTGCTCCTGTTGCTGCTGTGTGAGTCCCGGCGGGAAGCTGCTGGAGGGTAAAATCACACGCACGCACACACACACACACACACACACACACACCAATGAGTTCACCTGAGGGTCACATGGTTGTCAGGTACGTGTCACACAGATGTCACATCAGCTGGTGCAGGTGAGAAGAAGCAGCTGTTTCACTCGTAACAAAAACAGAGTTACAGATGTGGTTCCAGATGTGTCAAATGATGTTTGTTTGAATCTAATGTTCAGTGAGTCAGAGACACATTATATTTATGATTCCACAGAGTCCAGATGATTGATTGATTGATTGATTGATTGATTGATTGTGTTCGATTCCCATGTTTGTTTCTGTTATTGATGACTGTTCGTTATTACTGTAACCATGACAACCGAGGTTACGGTCCGCCTGTTTCAGGAGACGCATCTGAGGGTCGGTGCTGGTTTAGGTTGGAGGAGTTGTTAATGGCGGTAGACGTACCTGACCTCGGTTGCCATGGTTACTATAATAACGGCCATGTCCTGGTTGGGTTTAGGAGGGGATGGTGGTTTGTGTAAACTGAATGTTTCCTCAACATTAGACGGTCTTTGTTGTCATGGTTACAACATAACCTGACGTGTCTCTCTTTATTCTACGTCACCGACACTTTTCCCTTCGCTCCTGTCATCATTACCACGACCACTAGATGTCGCCTAGCAACAAAACCCAGCTGTGATGTCATAACAACCTGCTGCACAGACGAGCTGTGGGCGTGTCTTACAGGAGGACAGACCCAGATTTGATTTGTTCAGGAAGTGAAGTCACTGAATGAGGAAAGACACCTGTCACCTGGAGCAGGACCAACACTTACTGTACATGTCAGAGCTGTTGGTCTGCTCTCCCGCAGGGGTCAGGAGGAAGGAGCTGCTGGCCCGGGAGGAGGAGGAGGAGGAGGAGGAGGAGGAGGGAGCAGGAGAGGAAGAGGAGAGCAGGAGGAACATGGATGTCTCTCTGCTCAGAGAACAGTACAGGAGCAGCAGAGAGACACAGAGGAGACAAACCCAGCTGCTTCTGTTCAGGACAGGTGAGCGGAAGTTGTTTGTTTACCTGCTGAGAGTCAGACTCGTGGCGGTGACCGGAAACAGATTTGTTTTAGAAATAAAAGCAGGAGATAATCGAGCTTGTAGAGAGAAAAAAACTGGTTTGGGAGAGAAAATTTCCAAAGTTTATTTCTCCGTTCAGGATCGTGACGAGTTAAAGTCTGTTAAACCAACACTTCCTGTTGCTGCTTTCAAAATAAAGGCACATTAGACAGGCGTGACATTGAAGCTCCCCACCGGATAGTTTGAGGAAGAGGAAGTATTCAGATCATTCAGTAGGTTTATAAACTTAAGATGTAGATCTTAAACGATTTGAGATTGATTATTGATTATTTCCAAACAGGAAGCACAGACCTTACTGTAGTTATAGATTCTGATTCTGTTTTCTACAGTAAACTGATAAAAACAGTTTTAAATAATGAATCTGTGTTGTACTGACAGTTGTTTCATTCTAACTGTATTTACAGCTGTGAAGAAGCTAATGAACCATGTTCTGACAACCTAGTGAAAATGACGGTATCAGCAGAACAATAAATGATCCCCTCTCCCTCCCTCCCTCCCTCCCTCCCTCCCTCCGTCTTCATCACCCTCTCTTCTCACTGTTTAACCACTGTGTGTCTCTACAGTCTCAGAGGAGCTGTCCGGGGCCGTCAGCGTCGTCCCTGTCACTCAGGGATTGGCATCACCTCCGCCTGCCGTAACCTTCGACCCCGACCCATTGACCTACGACCCTTGGCGCGTCCATCTGGACCTCCACCGGCGCTCCTGCCCCGGTGTCACCGTCCGGCTGCCGGCCTCCTCCCCAGAAACAACAAACAGCAGCGTCACTGGTTCCTCCAGGTCAGAGGTTAAAGATTTGCATCATGGGATTGAAATCACCTCCACAGCCTGGTGAAATATTCAAGAGCAGGAAAACTAACTGCGATAGGCTGAGATAAGCCTGGTTTAACAGGTAATCTTTATGACCCCGCCCTCTGACTGACGGTTTTGTTTACAGGTGTTCATCATCTTCTTCCTCCGGCTCCGATCCAGACTCTGGATCCTCTGACAGATCCAGAGGAGTCAGTGGTTCCGGGGCGGATCCAGTCCACTTTTCTGTCACCAGACCCCTCGATGCTTCGGAGCAGAATCCCAGTGACGGATCCAGAGAAGATCCTCCTGATGATTCTCAGGAGAGTTCGGCCCCCGGTTCTCTGACCAGCTCTGATGAAAGCTCCACCCCCGTCGCCTCCGTCACCTGCTCCCCCAGCAGCTCCAACACCGACCTACACCAAGACCTGAAGGAGAACCGGTCTGCAGATGTAAAAACCAATAACGACTTCCTGCAGACCAGCAACACCCCAGCGGGGAGGGGCTCCAGGAAGTTCTCGGCCCCTGCTGCCCTCAGGTTTACCAGACAGCTGAGTGTAGGGGGGGTGGGCTCGTCCTCGGGGGTTCACCAGAACCAGAACTACTACCCGTTCCCCAGCAGGAAGGCGCCGAGGATCTCTGAGGCGGCCAGGAGGCTGGGGATGTACTCGTCCTTCTGAGAGATTTCACAGTTTATTTCATGATGCAAGTTCATGTTCAGCTGCTGCAAAACCAGTTTCCTTCTTTCTTTCATGACCCAGATGTTAATTTACAGTCTCTCCATCTTTCCTCTCAGTTCAAATCACTCGCTCAGAAGAAACGAGACGTCAGTTTATCAGGCCAGGATCAGACTTCTGTTTATTTTCACTGATTCATTGTCAGGTGTGAAGTTATGACGTTAATGGTTTCATTGTAAAGCAGCTGCTTTATTAAAGGAATTCAAAAGCTGATGAGTCTGTACACTGTTTATTTCTTCATTTAAGTGTATCAGCATCTTCATGTAAAGTTCATCATCATGCTTATTTTCTATTCAAATTATATAAAAAATATTATAAAAAAATGCAATTACACAATAAGTTTGAGTCTGTCTTTTATTTTATTGATTCATTTTTATCACTCTCGGTTGCAGTGTGTCTTTTATTTTATTTTATTTTAACGCTGGCTTGTATTGTCGAATTTCCTCTCACAGAAAAACTGTAGGACATTTGACCCTCGTTAGACGCCGTAGCAGATCACAGATCGTCTTTAGTTGTGAGGACGAGTCACGTGGCTGTGACGGACGCCGAGCTCCTCGCTTGATTTTGGTTGGCGGTACGTGACGTTAACCGGATCGTGAAACGCGGTCAGAGTGAGACCTCCTCCTCTCTCTCGTCACCTCTTTCCCAGAAACGACGAACCCACAACAACAACATCATCATCTGGCCGGAGAAGTGGACGGTTACCGGGGCCTCACGCGCGTTTAAAACCACGGAGCTCTTTGTCATCTTGTCCTTTGACGTCAAGGTAACGCTCAGGAACATTTAACAGCGAGTCATGGCGGGTTTTAAGCGGGAAAACACAGAAACGACCGTTGTTTGAAGCTAGCGGCTAGGTAACTGTTACCGTGTGAAACCTCCGCCTGTTGTTGTTGTTGGCGTCATTAGTAACGTGTTTACCGTCAGCTAGCTTCATTCACCGTTAGCTCTCCGTGTTAGTGTCTCTCACAGGAACATTGTTGACCAGCAATCAGACATGAAACCCGTTTAAATGTCACTAACAGTGTTGAGTGATGATACTTCCGGTATGAACGTCATGAATCTGCTGCTCCAGTCACGTGTTTAAAGTTTGGAGATCTGGAGCCAGACATCCTCAACTTCTACCTGCTACTGTGGGTCCAACTGCAAAAACACAGGATCCTACATCTCCCATAATGCATCTGTCAATAATAAGTTTGACCGTAACTCTCCCGCAGCACATTTGTAGTTTATTTGAGTTTTTCTGGCTTGTTTGAAACCAGTAGCTGAGTTTAGAAATCTGAGAGGACGTTTAAACCGAGGAGACGTCAGTTGATTGAGAGACGTTCACGGTCAGTCACAATAGACACTGAGAGGAAAAACGTCCACTAGTGAACGGCTTTCTTTTCAGCAACATGTTTTGATTTTACGATCCTTTTATTGGTTTTTAAAGCTCTCAATGGTCCGACTTATTGATCAGATTTGATTTTATCTTCCTAGATCCCTCAGGTCTATTAATTAAACCCACAGTCAGAAGGAAAACTCACAGTGAGGCAGCTTTTAATTACCGTGGTCCAGGATACCTGAGGACAGTAAACTCAACACCGACCTCTTCAGTCTGGCTTTTAATTGACTTTTATTTATTTATATATTTGAAGCTGATTTATGGGTTTGTCCTTTTATTCTATGATTATTTTCCTTTTAATATCCTGCCTTTAATTTCTCGTTTTACCCACTTTAATACATCTCCTCTGTTTTATATTTTATTATTTTATCTTTATATTTCTGTCGTTATCTTTGCTTTCCAGTCTTCAGTGTTTCCTCAGGTCCTGTTTTTATTGTCTTATTTCTATTGTTTTTATTTATTACTTGGTAATTTATCGTTCTGTGTGTGTGTGTGTGTGTGTGTGTGTGTTGTTTTTTATTGCTTTTATTTTTTTTTTATTCTGTAAAGCACTTTGTGTTGCTTAGTTTGTATAAAAAGTGCTATACAAACAAAGTCTGATTGATTGATTAGTTCCTGTAAAGTAACACCTGAGCAGAGACACACAGTCGGCCGGAGTCTGTCTCTCGGCTCTGGTTTCCTTCAGCAGTAATGACTCACTCCACGTAGCGGGGGAATTCCTCCAGCTGTCCAACAGCTTTCACTTTCTCATTCGTCCCTGGTGCTTTCAGAGACGAGACACGATGGCGGAGCAGAACACGGAGGCGAAGCTGAAGAACCTGCTGAAGCAGAAGAAGATCCAGCTGTGGAACCCGCCGTACACCGACGACGACAACCAGCCGGGGCAGCAGCACATGGAGGTAAATAAACACCACACCTTCTTCAACTACACTGTCATCATCATCATCATCACAGGACTTCCCCTGATCCTGGGGAGGAACATATTTATTGATGTGTTTATTGATAATGTATTATTAAGATGAGGTATTTCTAAGTAAGTAAATAAATACACACAGATCCACATACAAAAAATGAATCATACATAAACAAATCTAAAAACAGAGAAGTGAAAATAACTGTTAGCCATTAAAATTAGTTTTGTTTTAATGCATCTCCTGGGACGTCCCTGCTCCTCCTTATATCGTTGAGATGTTACAGTGTTCTTCATGTGGAGTCGTTTACTTTAATGTTACAGCTTTAATTTGAAATCTCACATTGGATCATGAACTGTTTTTGTTCAGGAGCTGGCGCAGCACTGCGCCCCCCTGCTGGGTCTGTCGGTGGCGGAGGTGGGCGGCGCTCTGGAGTCCGTCAGAGTCCAGGCGGTGAACAGAGGGAAAGGAAACAAGACGTACAGAGAGACCAACGTGGCAACGCTGGAGCTGCTGCTGCCCAGAGACAGCAGGAAGGTGGGTCATCATCATCATCCTCATCATCATCATCATCATTGTCTGTGCTGCTGCTGTGAGTTTCAAACTGTCGTTCTGTTTCCTGTTTGTTTCAGGATCCAAAGTCGAAGAAGACCTACCTGGAGACGAGGCTGGACGTGTTGGTTCAGGAGGTGGTGGACAGGTACACACACACACACACACACACACACACACACACACACAGATCAGACAGGACTGTGTTGGTTCTCCTCTCAGACACTTGGCGGTTGAGTGTGTGTGTTCCTCTGCTGCAGGATTGGAGACGACCACGGCCTCAAATACATCAAACTGATCCTGAACGGGAAAACGCTGTGTGTAGGTGAGTCAGCTGATCCATAGATCAATCAGCTGATCATTTTCCACTGCTCTGTTTCTGTTGTCTATCACTGACGTGTGTGTGTGTTGGTCCTGGCAGACCAGCGTCTGGATGAGCAGGGCGTGAAGAACCACAGTAAGATGATGGTGCTGAAGGTGAGCGACGCCGAGCTGAAGCGACAGATGAGTGAGGAGGAGCAGAAGAAGAAGGAGCAGAACGAGAGTCTGCAGAGGACCCAGAAAGGCTTCCAGATCCTGTCAGAGAGAGGTGTGTGTGTGTGTGTGTGTGTGTGTGTGTGTGTGTGTGTGTGTGACCTCTGGTGTTAAGTCTCTTACTCTCTGCTGCTGCTTCTCAGACGGCAGCGAGGACCCAGACACCACGCCTTTCCTGGAGATCGCCGACCAGAAGGGAAACCCCCTGAAGATCCCGCACAAGGAGAGGAAGGTAGAGAGATACACACTTCATCGTGTTGAGTTTTAAAGGTTAATGTTCAGTTTTGTCCGTCTTGACTTCTGTATAATGTGTGTGTGTGTGTGTGTGTGTCAGGCTCTGATCCTGGCCATGGGTTTCCATGAGAAAGGTCGCTCTCTGATGAAGAGGAAGCAGTACGACAACGCTCTGTGTCACCTGCTCCAGGCCGACCAGCAGTTCAGGTAAGGTCACCTGACACCAGCTCTGACATCATCAGGTGTCCAACATCACTGTCCTGGAGTTGGAGACAGTTTCACGTGTCAGACTTCAGACAGTGGTTCATGGTGGTGAACGGCAGCAGAACAGGTCGTAGTGTAGTCGCAGTTTTAGTAACTGCTGGTGTCGGAGTGAAGGTGTAGAGACATCAGGTGCTGAGTCATGTTTCTCTGTGCAGTAAGTGCGACTCGGCTCTGCTCACCTCGGTGGATAACTACGCCGTCCTGCAGCTGGACATCGTGTGGTGTTACCGAGCGCTGGAGGCTCTGTCCTGTCTGGACGACGGCAAGAGCCGCCTGCGGAGAGCCGAGGACTGTTTCCTGCAGTGTTACGGAGAACAGCGCGAGAGGCTGCGCATGATCAAGGTGAACTGTTCACACGTTTACAACAGCAATCTTGTTTTATTTTGAAATGTTAACCTTGAGACGTTTTAACCTGATGTGTGTGTGTGTGTGTGTGTGTGTGTGTGTGTGTTGTCAGGGTAACACAGGCAGAGAGGAGGTGTTGTTTCTGCGGCTGTATCTCCTCCAGAGTCTCCTCTCCTACCTGGAGGGAAACGACGGTCAGGCTCAGCAGCAGCTGTCCAAGGTTCATACACACACACACACACACACACACACACACACTCTGCACAACACACATGACTGATGACTGTGTGTGTGTGTGTGCGTGCGTGTGTGTGTGCAGGTGGAGTCTCTGTTCAGCCGTCTGTGTCTGGACTCAGAGAAAATGGCCCAGCTGATGGCTCTGGGTTTCTCTGAGAGAGAAGCTCGGCTGGGACTCAGAGCCTGTCAGGGAGACCTGGAGGCCGCCGCCAACCACATCAGCAGCCGCAGACAGGTAGCACCTGCACCTGCACCTGCACCTGCACCTGCACCACAGTTAGTCTGAGGACGCTGACTGATGTCACTGAACCTGAGTCTAGCCACTCCCACGGCTTAAAGCTGAAAGTAGGAGCCTGGCCACGTTTCCAGGATGTTAGAGGACCTTCCCTGGAATACCTGGAAGAGGTTTTAACGTGCAGTAAAATAAAAATGAATAAATCAATGAGAGTCCGGAGGGTTCAGGCTTCAGCAGCCGCTCATTGTCGGTTTCCATCCTTCAGATCTCGTGTTTTGGATCCGTGATCTTTGTCTGTCAGTTGTATTGGTACGTGTTGCGAGCTCTGAGTTTGATGAGTGTGGATGTGTTTTCTGCTCAGGAGCAAGAGGAGCTGAAGCAGAGGGAGCGGCAGAAGAGGAGGAGGAGGATGGAGGACATCTCCTCCCTCACAGAGATGGGATTCTCCAGGAGAGACGCAGCCAGAGCTCTGCACCGCGCCGACGGAGACGTGGACAAAGCCTGCGAGGTGAGAGGCGGTTTCATCACTTCATTATCAGAGAAACGATCTCAGCTGAAGATCCAGTTTAAAACTGACACACCCTCCTCAGGTGATCAAGCCGTGCAGGTAAATGACAGTCAGCTGACCCCCTCTGTCCAAGCTGCTGTTAGTTATTCTAATATTCTGCCTGCTGTCTTTCAGATCCTCCAGGACTCCAGTCGACCCGCTCAGCTGAACAACAACAACACAGAGGGGGCCGTGAGTCCAGAGAAGGTGGAGCAGGTACCCCACCTGACACTGCCCTACACCACCTGACCTCGACTGAATTCACCTGACCTCACCTGAATTCACCTGACTTCACCTGACCTCACCTGACCTCACCTGACTTCACCTGACCTCACCTGACTTCACCTGACCTCACCTGACCTCACCTGACCTCACCTGACTTCACCTGACTTCACCAGGAACAAAGACATCAAAGAGCTGCTTAGATTTCCTCCAAGTTGTTAAACTGACTCTCTCTCTGCCCCTCCCCTCTCTGTCTGTCTCTCTCTCTCTCTGTCTGTCTCTCTCTGCCCCCCCTCTCTGTCTGTCTCTCTCTCTCTCTGTCTGTCTCTCTCTGCCCCCCCTCTCTGTCTCTGTCTGTCTGTCTCTCTCTGCCCCCCTCCCCTCTCTGCCCCCCCCCCGCTGCAGTTGTTGTATTTGGGTTTTGAGAGGGAGGCGTCTGAAGCCGCTCTCAGACTGACGGGTGGAGACATCCAAACTGCGACTCTGCTGCTGCTGGACAACCAGGGCGTCCTCTCCCCGCCCTCCACCTCCACGTCCACCCCCTCCTCCTCCACCCCCTCCTCCACCTCCCCCTCCTCCGAGGAGCCCACAGCCTCCTCCGCCTCCACAGGTAAGACACCTCCACACCTCTGGACAGTGGGCGGAGCTTTCTTCACCCAGGACTGAGATCAAAAGACAAAATGCAAATGAAGCTTTTATCATATTGTAGAGATGAAAAAATTCAACTGTAAGTCAAATGTTAAAGGCAAAAGGGAAATAAAAAAACAAGCTTCATATTTTAGTAATTAATTAACTTTATTTTCATATGTATGTTTTTATTTTCCTGATTCAATTCAAGCTCTTACATTCAGACTTTTCTCAGTTTGTCATTTTTCATTCTCCTTCTTTTTAACGTGTGATTGTGTCCTGAGATACTGGATACCAACATAATAATGTTTTCATTTAATCTAAATATATAAATGTGTAACATACTGTAAATATTTATGTAATACATTATTATACGTCATAAAAACACGTGGAGCTTCAACTCCGCAAGAAAGAAATGAAGAGAAGTAGAAAACAGTTTGTGACGAACTCAAAAAGTAAAGAAAATAAAAAGTCAGAACTTTAATGTGACAGAACAGAAGTGAGCATATTGATCTGAACACAGTATTGATCTGAACACAGTATTGATCGGCTCGTCCATGTGTCTTCTGTCCTCAGAGGACGAGGAGCTGGTGAGCGAGGTGCTGGACGACATCTCCCACCACGAGGAGGATTATCTCGACCTGACGCTGGAGGAGGAGAGCGAGCTCATCGACACCATGAAGACCTACCTGAGCCGTGGCCCCACACACTCCGTGTGACAGACACACACACACACACACACACACACACACACACACACACACACAGTGCTTCACCCTCTGTTATCCATGTACAGCAGTCAGCGCCTCCACCTCAGACTCAATCAGGTCGTCTCCTCCCTCACAAACTGATCATTAGTTTTATTTAGCGATCAGCTGAGACACAGTTTTATTTTGAAGGATCCAAACTGTTGTGTTGCACCTCAGCTGGCAACATGTTTAATTTGAATTTAATTTGAAAAGGTGTCAAAGTCCTGCAGGCTGCTGACGACTTCCTGTTTTAACTTGTGAAAGCTTCAGTTTGAGAAGCGGCGCGTCACATGACGACGTTCACTTTAAAACTTGTTCTTCTCAGACTGAACCGTCTGCTGTTCTTCATTATTTCCTTTAAACACAAATGTTCTTTTCTGAATTCATCTTTAGCCACATGAAGATTTTCTTTAGATGTTTTGTCCGAACCAAAGGAACCTGCTGAGCTGCAGCTGGAAACACGAACTCCAGCTTGTTGTTGTGACGACTGATCGATCACGTGTTTTCCGTTTGCGACTCAGCAGCTGTTTGTGACGTTGATTTAATTTAAATGAATTTCATGTTGATGATGAGTTCCATGTGGATCGTCTCATGTTGATGGAGCCAATAAAGAAAAAGGTTTCGTTTGACTTTGTCTGTCCTGTAGTCGGCTGGGTCACATGACTGAAGATAGGTAAACGATAGAGTGATAAAATACTATAACAGAGGAGATGTATTGAAGACAGTGAAACCAGAAATAAAAGGTGGGATATTAGAAATCTAATAAAAAAAAAAAAAAAATGTTAAAGAAAAAATAATAAAATGCTAAAAGAGGTGTTTGGAGAATAAAAAGATAAAATGAAAGTAGAAATAAAATCTCCCAGAAACCTGAACACGTCTGTCTGTGGAACTCAGCTGTCACCTGGTCACTGTCTTCTTCCTGTCACCTGGTCACTGTCTTCTTCCTGTCACCTGGTCACTGTCTTCTTCCTGTCACCTGGTCATCCACAGAGAAATGCACACAGCCTGTATTCAGAAACTGAGCCTTAAAACCAGCCGTCAGGACTTCTGGAACTTTGTGATGTCACAACAAAGCAGTCACCAAGCCCCGCCCACCTGGACCCACCATCCAAACCTTGCAGGATTTGGTTTCTCTGAGTGTTTTTACCTGAAATCTGCTTTATTTTTATTGGATCAGTCAGAAAACAGTCAGCCAATCAGAAGAGAGGCTCAGAGCCTCCTCTCTTCTGATTGGCTCACCAACCTGTTGTTACTAGAGCTCCAGAGAGAAGCCTGAGAGAGGAGATGTAAAACTACACTGAGATGGTTTTTATATTTTCTGATGGATCAACACTTCAAATAAAACACAGAAGAAGAAGAAACATGGAGCTTTAACACTTGTTATTTATATACAGAGAGAGAGAGAGAGTACGGAAGAGGATTAGGACCATATGTGATTTTCTTTTCTTTTTTTGAATTCTGATCTCAGATTTCTAAAATGTTTTTTCACATATGGTCCTCATCGTCTTCCGTAAGAGAGTGTGTGTGTCTCTTTAAATGTTTAACCCCCGCCCCCCCGGTGTGTGTTTGTGTGTGTGTGTGCCGGAGGTGGTCGGTGTGTTTCCTCCTCATGGCGGCCTGTCAGGACTCTCCTCTCTACCTGGGCTTCGACTTCAGCACTCAGCAGGTAAAACTCACCCCGTCACCTGTACGTCGTTTACCTGTGTGCGTTGGATTCGGTGACGTATTCTACGTCCACGCAGCGCGCTGAAGATGTAGTAAAAGCGCAGATGCGGAAGAAGGAGACGCGGGGCGGTGCGTCGGGTCGGTGTGAGTTCTGGGTCCGGACCAGAACCTCGGACTGAGGACACCTCAGAAAACAGAATCAGCTGTTTAAAGCGGAGACACGGTGACGTTAACGGCGGGAAACAGACTCCGGTAGTTAACGGGTCACTGACCTGGATCCGGTCCAGAGTTTGATCCGGTATTTCAGATCCAGCAGCTGCTGAAATATTATCCATGTTAATGTGAACACTCAGTTTATTAGGAACACCTGGATCAGACTGATGTTGACCTGTCTGTCTGTCCCTCGGTGATTAAAATAAATCTTTATTTATAACTCTCTTCTTTACAAAGTGTTTTAGAAGAAGGTCAGATCAAAGAAAAGAAGCAAGAGAAGTTTATTTGTGCGACACTTTTCCCAGACACAAAGTTTCACAATCAAAAGGAATAAAATCAAATGAAAGAATTCAAATCAAAATAATCACCAGATAAAATACACAAGTGTAAAAGTGTAGAACAACAAGAACAACTCAAATCAACATGATGCCAAGAGATCTGACAGGAAGTGAAAAGAGGCAGTGAAACATGGAAAAACAATAATTAGGGATAAAACAATATAAATTAAAGCTGTAAACAGCATCACAGGCCCCGGCCTGTCGTTAACCTCGGGGCCGCCGCCAGGCCGCCGCCAACATTCATACCTTCCTGTAAATCAGGTGTAAAACAGACCATCATGTGAATCGAATGATGACTGTTACTCAGGATTTACTTCCTGTTTTCAGTAGGTGGCGCAATGACAGTGACGTCATATTAGCATGCAGATGTTTTCATGTGGGACGGTCATCAAACACGTGAAGTTTGAGGCAGATTGGTCAATGTATATTATAGTTATAACAACTTCCTGTTTCATGATAAATTATAGAATTGGCCGCGCCGCCACGGGCAGGTCCTCCAACGAAAACTCGTCGTAAAGGTCTGAAGATGATCAGATATTGATTCGTCCATCTGATTAGTTCTCTACGAGGAGTTCCTTTAAGTACGACGTCCTTAAATCACCAAAACGGCATCAAAGCTGCAGATTAAATTCAAAATGGCTGACTTCCTGTTGGCCTTGGGGTATGGATGCTGACACGTGTGCGAAGTGTCACGAGTTTTCAATCATGTTTAGGCTCAAAAAGCTGATTTATTCTTATGGAGGAAGAAAACAATGAGAAAGGCCGAGACAGAAATGTGTTTTCAGAAGAGATTTAAAGGGAGTTAAAGAGTTACAGCGAGTCACTTAAAGCTGGACAAAATAACAGAAACTAACACAAACACCTGAGCAACAGGTGAGTCTCTAACTGCCCCCCCCCCCTCGATTGGATGATTGGTTTAATGATTGTTCCTCTGAAGCTGAAGGTGGTGGCGATCGACGGGGAACTGGACGTGGTTCACCGGGACAATGTGCACTTTGACTCCGAGCTACCTGAGTTCAGGTAACACACATCAGATATCACTGTCTCTGGGGCAAGAGCAGAGTCACCCTTCAGCCATGTATTGATCTCATATTGAATATTGACGGTCAGAGTTTTGTAATGATGTGGTTCCCATCCCACTTACGTTGGCCGCCACGTCCGACCCCGTAACGATCTCTGATCAGAGCACTTTTATTTTTAATGATAACGATGGATCCAGGAATACGCTGAGGTCTGACCAGCGACAACACAAACGTTCCTGATGCTGCTATTTTCAACATTCGTAAAGTTTTTAAAGAATTTATTTTCAAAACATTCAGAAACATTATTCACATTTTAATATTTTATAATTTGTTTATAATTACATCTTTTCACCAAAATGGTTCTGTTTTGCAAATTTTTCTGCTCACCTTGTTAAGGTTGTTCATGTGGTTCAGGTGTTTTATTTTGAAAGTGAGCAGCAGCTCAGTTTGTTGTCTTTGGTCTCCAGGACTCAGGGAGGAGTTCACCTCCACGCCGACAGGCTGACCGTCACCTCACCTGTGCTGATGTGGGTCAAGGTGAGACACACACACACAGTCATGATGATGAAGGAGTTTTCCCTCCACTCTGTAATTCTTCAGTTAAAGTATAACCTCAACGTGAAGGGTCGTCAGCTGACCTTTGACCTCTGACAAGTCGTGTTTTCTGGGTCAGGTTGATGAACCAGAACAAAGTGACGGATGTGAGTCTTTCCTGATGTGTCTCCTCCCGCTGCTGCTCCGGGTGGCGTTAAACAAACGCACCTCAATCTGCAGATGTGCTTTTATAACAGCTGCTGCTCTGACAGATGTTCGACCGTCTGTCCCCACGCTCTAATGTGATCGGTTGTTTGTCCTCAGGCTCTGGACCTGCTATTGGACAAGATGAAGAGGGCGGGGTTTGACTTCTCCCGAGTCAGAGCGCTGTCAGGCAGCGGCCAGGTGAGACAGGAACCATGTGACACACGCCTCGCCCAAATATGGACATGGTGACAAGTATTGTATTGTACGAATGTTTTAAATATTGTTTTATTTATTCATGAGTTTTTATAAATGTTTTATTTAATGATGTTTAAATCCATTTTTAAATCTGAAGCATTTATTGATGATTAATCGTTCATTTATAAGTTATTTTAATTAAAACATGAAATGAAGGAAATGTTTTGTTACTTCCTGTCGTCGTGCTCTGTAGCAGTCTGATGAAACATCTGTCTCTGTCTCAGCAACATGGCAGCGTGTACTGGAGACGAGGAGCGTCCAAGACTCTGAACCAGCTCGACCCGGATCAGACCCTGTTCCAGCAGCTGCAGGTCTGTCCACAGCCAGATGGTGTGTGTGTGTGTGTGTGTGTGTGTGTGTGTGTGTGTGTGTGTGTGTGTGTGTGTATTCATGTCCACTGGTGTGTCAACAGGACAGTTTCTCGGTGTTGGACAGTCCTGTGTGGATGGACTCCAGCAGCAGACAGCAGTGTGAGGAGCTGCAGGCAGCAGCAGGAGGAGCTCTGAGACTGGCAGAGGTCACCGGGTCCAGAGCCTACGAGGTCTGTCTGTCTGTCTGTCTGTCTGTCTCTGTCTCTCTGTCTGTCTGTCTGTCTGTCTGTCTGTCTCTGTCTGTCTCTGTCTGTCTGTCTGTCTCTGTCTGTCTGTCTGTCTCTGTCTGTCTTTCTGTCTGTCTCTCTGTCTCTCTGTCTCTGTCAGTCTGTCTGTCTGTCTTTCTGTCTGTCTCTCTGTCTCTCTGTCTCTGTCTCTCTGTCTCTGTCAGTCTGTCTGTCTGTCTCTGTCTGTCTCTGTCTGTCTCTCTGTCTGTCTCTCTCTCTGTCTGTCTGTGTCTGTCTCTGTCTCTGTCTGTCTCTCTGTCTGTCTCTCTCTCTGTCTGTCTGTGTCTCTGTCTCTGTCTCTTCACAAACTTTTTTAAAGAAAAGAATATTATAATCGGCTCCAGATGAAGTTTACACACAGTTATTATTATTATTATATATTAAATATATTATTCTGAGTGAAACAGAATCCAGAGATCAATAATAAATCATTCGTCCAGACTCACACTGATCATCGTCAACGTCCCTTTAATCTTACACAAAAACAGAACTGTCTGTGTTCACCTGCAGCGCTTCACAGGAAACCAGATCGCCAAGCTGCGACAGAGCCGAGCGGACCAGTACCAGGACACTGAGGTCAGCCGCCAGAGCATCACTGTGACCTTTGACCTGAGGCCTGTGACCTCTGTGGGTCACCTTAGTGTGAACTGAGCGTGTGTGTGTGTGTGTGTGTGTGGTTTCAGAGGATCTCATTGGTCAGTAGTTTTGCAGCCTCTCTCTTCCTCGGTGATTACGCCGCCATTGACTACAGTGACGGTACGGCACCGACCACACTTCATTCATTCATTCATTCATTCATTCATTCGTCCATTCATTCATTTTCATTTTCATGTTCCTGTTCTACAAACTAAACTAAATGAACATATCTGATCGAATGGAGTTAAAATCAGTGTCACTGTAAAAATATTACGACATAAAATATTATAAATAACTTTAAACTATTAAATTAAATTAAAAAAAGGAAATCAGAAATTTAAAACACATTTCTGAAAACTTTCTTTTGCTTTGTCTTTTTCTGAAGCACCGTCACATGACTCTTTAATATTATCTCTACATATAAACTGTATGTGATTAATTCACATTCATTCATGTTTCTATGTGAGGTCCGTCACTCATCAGTTACTTTTTAAATCATCATTTATTAATGATTCATATTTGAATCAGTGATTGTTTTGATTATTATCAGTTTTATTATTACCATGACGACAAAAATGAATCCAGAGAAGAAGAGAAGCAGAATAATGATGATCAATCAGACAGGAACAGGAAGTGATTGTTCAGAATCCTGAACCTCTGATTGGTTCCTGACAGGAAGTGTCACATGGACAGAGTCAGTGACAAAGTAAATGACTGAGTTACAATCTTATTGATCAGTTGATTGATGAACTGATCGACTGATTGGTTGTTCAGGTTCAGGGATGAATCTTCTGGACATCAGGACCAGAACCTGGTCTGAGATCTGCCTGGAGGCCACGGCTCCACGTTTGGACCGACTGCTGGGAGCGCCGCTGCCCTCCACATCTGTACTGGTAAGACTGGTCCACTCTGGTCCACTCTGGTGTGGTTTGGCCTATGGACTGGGGCGTCTCAGTGCTGCTTCCTGTCCTGCTTCCTGTCCTGCAGGGTCCCGTCTCCTCCGTCTTTGTGGCTGCACATGGTTTCAGTGAGAGCTGCCGGGTGGTGACCTTCACTGGAGACAACCCAGGTGAAATACACAAGATTAATATGAAGAGGAAAGAATTAGTCAAACGTTAAATTAATTTTTATTTCCCAAGCTGAGAAAAATACATACAGCTGTTTCTGATTCCAGATGTTTCCCCCTCATGTCGTTGTTTCATTCACTCAGATTTAAAACAGTTCCTGTAGTTCTGACAGATGAACACAGGGTGGTGCTGTCTGCTGCAGGATGATGTTACCTGCTCTGTGTGTGTGTGTGTGTGTGTGTGTGTGTGTGTGTGTGTGTGTGTGTGTGTGTTTCCTGTCTCTCAGCATCTCTGGCAGGAATGAGGCTCCAGCAGGGAGACATCACTGTAAGTTTGTCCACACAGTCTGTCCATCATCCCCTCACTGTACAATACTCCATATACACTGTGTGTGTGTGTGTGTGTGTGTGTGTGTGTGTGTGTGTGTGTGTGTGTGTCCAGGTGAGTCTAGGGACCAGTGACACGGTGTTTCTGTGGATCCAGGAGCCTCGTCCTGCTCTGGAGGGTCACATCTTCTGTAACCCTGTGGACTGGCAGGTGTACATGGCTCTGCTGTGGTACAACACACACACACACACACACACACTGTGTTGCTGCTCTACATGTAATATCATGACATCATATCTATGAGGTGATAAAACACTGATGTGTGACCAGTTTGTCGTCCTCAGCTTCAAGAACGGGTCTCTAACGAGGGAGCGCGTCCGGGACGAGTGTGCTGGAGGATCATGGGAAGTTTTTTCTGCTGCGTTGAGGGACACACCGCTCGGAAACAAAGGAAACATAGGTGAAGCTTCCTTTCCTTTCACTCACTCTTTCCTTTCCTTATGTCTTCATTATTTTCCTTACTTTCTTTTTATTCTTTTCTTTCCTGCCTCTCTGCTTCTTCCTTTGTTATTTTCCTTCCTTCCCTTCCTCCACACATCTTTTCTTTTCCTCCTCTCCTCCTTCCTTTCTTCTCCCTTCCAGTTTTTCCTTGTTTTCTTCCCTCCCTCCTTCCTTCCTCCCTCCCCCCTCTCACTGGTTGTTTGATGTTTCCAGGCTTTTATTTTGACACCATGGAGATCACCCCTCCTGCAGTGGGAGTTCATCGCTTTGACCCTGACGACACTGAGGTCGGTAGAGAGACATTCAGATAGAGAGAGAGAGAGAGAGAGTGAGAGAGAGAGAGAGAGAGAGAGAGAGAGAGAGAGAGAGAGAGAGAGAGAGAGAGAGAGAGAGAGAGAGAGAGAGAGAGAGAGAGAGAGAGAGAGAGAGAGAGAGAGAGAGAGAGAGAGTCCACCTGTCTCACCTGTCTCACCTGTCCTGGTCCTGCAGGTGTCCTCCTTCAGTCCTCAGGTGGAGGTCCGGGCGGTGGTGGAGGGTCAGTTTCTGTCCAGGAGAGTCCACGCTGAGCGTCTGGGTTACTCCATCGGTAAGATCCTTCACTCCTTCATTTCACTCCTTCATTCCGACGCTGTGGAAACACGTCTGACTTCCTCTTCTGTGGTTTTAGTTCCAGGGACCAGAGTGATGGCGACAGGAGGAGCTTCGTCTAATAGACAGATTCTACAGGTGAGTGATCTGCCTCACCTGTTCACCTGTTCACCTGTCTGTAATTAACACATTGAGTCATTTATCAACCTGTTTGTATTTATTTTATTTATGGTTTCAGATTAAGTGACTATTAACTTTGCTTTCACTCGTTCCTTCAGTTGATAGTTTCAGCTCCTGTTCGAGTCCTTTTCATTATAAAACCACAGACATGAAAGTCGAGTCAAAAGCTGGACTCAAATAAACTGATTGTGACTTGGAGTCTAAAAACAAACAAACAAACAAACAAACAAAAACAGCAACAGATGTAATGACCTGGAAACGGGAACAGCTGTGTTTGATGTCAGTCGAATGTTTCCAGCAGCTGAGCCTCAAACTTCCACCAGTCCAGCGCCGGTTAAACTCTTTATTATTGTTGTTTCAACAATAGAAATATGAGGATTGGATTTATTGAAGGTGTGTTTGACCTCCGAGTGGAACGTGTCGAATCCATATTTTAATGTTTAAACTGAAGATTTTTAGTTTGTATTTACATGTAGATGTGACATTAACAGATTGAGGAGGATAAAAACTCACCTGTGTCAGGTAAATACTGTGAATGAGACGAGCAGCAGCAGACGGGGGGAATCACCTCTAATGGATCCATCAATTTCAGGCGCTAACGAGCTCCTGCTAACGAGCTCCTGCTAACGAGCCACTGTTTGATGTGCAGCTTCGTTAACGGAGGAAACCGTTTCCACCTCTCTCCCAGGTTCTGTCTGACGTGTTCAACGCTCCGGTCTACACCATCGATCTGTCAGACTCCGCCTGTCTGGGCTCCGCCTACAGAGCTCTGCACGGTAACACCATGACAACACTGATCAATCAATCAATCAACCAATCAATCAATCAATCAGTCAGATCAGTCCTGCAGAGGCTGTCTTTCTGTGTCTCTGGTCTTGTTTTCATGTATTATTGTGGTTATGTGCTATGAGCTTTTATTTGGAAATGTTTGCATTGAAGAGAAACCTGGTCACGGACCTGGGTCTAGTCCTGGTCCGGGTCCTGGTCCTGGACCTGGTCCTGGGTCTGAGCTGATGTTGGGCCCCGGTGATCCGGTCTTTGACCTGCTGAACAGACTGATAGTATCAAACTAAAACATTAAGATCTGGATGATTGTGATTACGTCGGCCCCGGAGCAGCTGACGGTGTTGCTAAGCAACAGTAAACATCGTAGCGCTCCGGTCGTCACCTGTTCGTGGCTCGTTCCTCTCCGACGTTCTCAACAGGTAAAAACACTTGGAACGAAACAGGATCCAAGTGAAGCTGCTCCTTCCTGTCCGTCCACTGTCAACACTAAGCTTCCTGGTCTGGACGCTCGTCCCCGTGTGTCCACTAATTTAACACGTGAGGAAATACACCATGAATCAGGACGGAAAATCAATCCTGAGGGAGTTGAGAGAGTCACAGGAGGAGGAGGAGGAGAGGAGGAGGAGGAAGAGGAGGAGGAGGAGGAGGAGGAGGAGAGACTGCAGACTCCTCCTGCTGGACTGACTGTGCTGAGAGAGACAGGGAGAGGACACGAGTCGTCTCTTAGTCCAGAGTGAGAAAAGTTCAGGTCAACGGCTCCGTCACAAACAAGAAGAGGGTCAGCAACAAGACGCTGTTTACCTCACACACACACACACACACACACACACACACACACACACACACACACACACACACACACACACACACACACACACACACACTCACTCACTCACTCACTCACTCACTCACTCACACTCACTCACTCACTCACTCACTCACTCACCACTCACTCACTCACTCACTCACACACTCACACACACACACTCACTCACTCACTCACTCACTCACACACACACACACACACACACACACACTCTCTCACACACACACACACACACACACACACTCACACACACACACACACACACACACGGCCTTGTAGAACACATCCATATTCATGTTGTAGTGACGCTGAGCTGCACATTTACACCTCTGATATTTGTGTGTGTGTGTGTGTGTGTGTGTGTGTGTGTGTGTGTGTGTGAGTGTGAAAGCTCATAAGCTTTCTCAGCATCGTCCTGACCTTGTGTGTGTGAGAGAGAGAGAGAGAGAGAGAGAATTTGTGTTTCTAATGCTAATTCCTGATTGGTTAACGACCTCTAGACTGTAATTGGTCAACAGACTCTTTTCTTCTTCTTTTGCGTGATACAAACCCTCCCATTGGTTAATGAGTCTGGCCGTCTGATTGGTTAACAGACACCTGTGTGTTTTCAGGCCTGGTCGCAGAATCTGGAGTTTCCTTCTTTGACGTGGTGAAGAAAGCACCTGAACCACAGCTGGTCGCCACGCCACATCCTACAGCACAGGAGGTACACACACACACACACACACACACACACACACACACACACACCACACACACACACACACACACACGATGATCTTCAGGTGTTTTAGCCCCAATAAACGTGTTAATGAGACACTAGTGGCGTTAATTCTGCTTCTCTTTAACTCCTGCTCGTTAGTCCGTCCCTGGTTCAGGTCCAGGATCTGGTCTGTGGGCCTGCATCCCCTCACGGTTGCCATGCAACCACAGAGTCAGAGCAGCCGTCAGTCAGCTGATCTCTCTGACCGGTGGAGGTGGTTGAACAGTGACATCACACTGAGCCTTAAAACCAGCCGTCAGGAAGCAGTCACTAAGCCCCGCCCACCTGGACCCACCATCCAACCCGTGCAGGATTTAGTTTCTCTGAGTGTTTTTATCTGAAATCTGCTTTATTTTGATTGGATCAGTCAAAAAAAACAGTCAGCCAATCAGAAGAGAGGCTCCCGTTAGCAGCTGCATGTTGAGACAGAAACGTCAGTAAAACGTTTCTGTTCATCCTGAAGAGAATCAGTCGCTTCACATCAAACACCTCAGTGCGACTGACAGCAGCAGGTAGTGGATATTTAAACAGGTAGATGTGTCACTCCTCCTCCTCCCCCTCCCCTTCCTCCTCCTCCTCCTCCCCTTCCTCCTCCTCCTCCTCCTCCTCCTCCTCCTCCTCCTCCTCCTCCTCCTCCCCAGTCAGTTTCTGGAAGCTGTTTTAAATTCAGCTCATGTTTGTTTCTGAGTCTCGTTTCATTTGGACTTTTCTTCGTCATAATGTTACATTTTCAAATCTGTGTCTGTTTCTGACTCTGGGAGACGCAGCTTCAAAGATACGGGGGGGGTGAAGATGATTTACAGCGACAAACAGCAACAAACATCGTCCTCTGAAAACTCAGAGAGCAGCGAGGTGATGAAGAAAGAGGAGAGAAGATGAAGGGAAGGAGGAGAGATGGGGCCTCTCTGTCTTTTTTTATTCCTGTCAATCACTTCTCAGCTTCCCAGGAGGGGGGCGGGGTCACCTCAGGTCGAGAGCAGCGCTCGCCTCAACATGTTCACTTTAATTAAGAGTGTGACAGCTCGAGTCACCATGACGACACACCAGAGACACAAACAACAACAACAACAATATGTTAATGACACAAAACAAACATCAACACAAACACCTGAGCTGCAGAGGCAGCAACAAATGAAAGCCTGGTGAGACTTTTATTTTGAAGTTTAATTCTTCTAGTGCTGCTACTTTTTAACAGATTCATGGGAGTAAAGCCAGATCCGGCCCAGATCCGGCTGCCAGGGTTAGGTCAGTTTCAGGGACATGGACCTGAAAATGCTTTAGGCCCAGTAGCCCCACTCAGGCCAGCGTTGGGCCAGCGTTGGGCCAGCGTTGGGCCAGCGTTGGCAGCTCTTAGTCAGCATCATTTGCACAATAAACCAACCCGACCAACACTGTGTGTGTGTGTGTGTGTGTGTGTGTGTGTGTGTGTGTGTGTGTGTGTGTGTGTGTTTGTGTGTGTGTGTACTGCACCAATACACACACTGTTGAGCATCTGTCAAGGTCCAGTTCACACACACACACACACACACACACACACAGAAACACTGTTCTATATTTACCGAAGCAGTGCTTTTACCCTCATTGCATTTTAATTTTACACTCTCTCGCACACACACACACACACACACACACACACACGCACACACACACACACACACTCTCCAGGGTTCCATGTTATTCTAATGTAGTTGTATGTTTACTGAAGTGATGTTCTCTCATGTTCATCCTCCATAATTAAACAGCACAGCTCATAAATAAATAATGAGCTCTGCTAAAACACCTAGTCCACACACACACACACACACACACACACACACACACACACACACACACACACACACACACACACACACACACACACACACACACACACACACACACACACAGACACACACACACACCACACACACACACTCACACACACACAGACTCTGAAGGTGCAGCACTGATTAGATGTTGGTGATTGAATATTCTCTCTATACTTTACTGTACAGCAGGATATTAAATATGAAACAGCAACATGACGTGAAGTGATGAGGTGGTGAAGTGATGAAGTGGTGAAGTGATGAGGTGGTGAAGTGATGAAGTGGTGAAGTAGTGAAGTGATGAAGTGGTGAAGTGATGAGGTGGTGAAGTGATGAAGTGGTGAAGTGATGAGGTGGTGAACTGATGAAGTGATGAAGTGGTGAAGTGATTAGGTGGTCAAGTGATGAAGTGGTGAAGTGATGAGGTGGTGAACTGATGAAGTGGTGAAGTGGTGAAGTGATGAGGTGGTGAAGTGATGAAGTGATGAAGTGGTGAAGTGATGAGGTGGTGAAGTGATGAAGTGGGGAAGTGATGAAGTGGTGAAGTGATGAGGTGGTGAAGTGATGAGGTGGTGAAATGATGAGGTGGTGAAGTGGTGAAATGATGAAGTGGCGAAGTGATGAAGTGATGAAGTGATGAGGAGGTGAAGTGGTGAAGTGGTGAAGTGATGAGGTGGTGAAGTGGTGAAGTGATGAAGTGATGAAGTGATGAAGAGGTGAAGTGATGAAGTGGCGAAGTGATGAAGTGATGAAGTGATGAGGAGGTGAAGTGGTGAAGTGGTGAAGTGATGAGGTGGTGAAGTGGTGAAGTGATGAAGTGGTGAAGTGATGAGGTGGTGAAGTGGTGAATTGATGAAGTGTTGAAGTGGTGAAGTGATGAAGTGGTGAAGTGATGAGGTGATGAAGTGATGAAGTGGTGAAGTGATGAAGTGGCGAAATGGTGAAGTGATGAAGTGATGAGGAGGTGAAGTGGTGAAGTGGTGAAGTGATGAGGTGGTGAAGTGGTGAAGTGATGAAGTGGTGAAGTGATGAGGTGATGAGGTGATGAGGTGATGAGGTGGTGAAGTGATGTGGTGAAGTGGTGAAGTGATGAGGTGATGAAGTGGTGAGGTGGTGAAGTGATGAGGTGGTGAAGTGATGAAGTGGTGAAGTGAAGTGATGAAATGGTGAAGTGGTGAAGTGATGAGGTGGTGAAGTGATGAAATGGTGAAGTGGTGAAGTGATGAGGTGGTGAAGTGATGAAATGGTGAAGTGGTGAAGTGATGAAGTGGTGAAGTGATGAGGTGAGGTGGTGAAGTGATGAGGTGGTGAAGTGATGAAGTGATGAAATGGTGAAGTGGTGAAGTGATGAGGTGGTGAAGTGATGAAATGGTGAAGTGGTGAAGTGATGAGGTGGTGAAGTGATGAAGTGATGAAATGGTGAAGTGGTGAAGTGATGAGGTGGTGAAGTGATGAGGTGATGAAGTGGTGAGGTGGTGAAGTGATGAGGTGGTGAAGTGATGAAGTGGTGAAGTGAAGTGGTGAAGTGATGAAGTGGTGAAGTGAAATGATGAAGTGGTGAAGTGATGAAGTGGTGAAGTGATGAAATGGTGAAGTGGTGAAGTGAAGTGATGAAGTGGTGAAGTGATGAGGTGGTGAAGTGATGAAATGGTGAAGTGGTGAAGTGATGAGGTGGTGAAGTGATGAAATGGTGAAGTGGTGAAGTGATGAGGTGGTGAAGTGATGAGGTCATGAAGTGGTGAGGTGATGAAGTGGTGAGGTGGTGAAGTGATGAGGTGGTGAAGTGATGAAGTGGTGAAGTGGTGAAGTGATGAAGTGGTGAAGTGAAATGATGAAGTGGTGAAGTGATGAAGTGGTGAAGTGATGAAATGGTGAAGTGGTGAAGTGATGAAGTGGTGAAGTGAAGTGATGAAGTGGTGAAGTGATGAAATGGTGAAGTGGTGAAGTGATGAAGTGGTGAAGTGAAGTGGTGAAGTGAAGTGATGAAATGGTGAAGTGGTGAAGTGGTGAAGTGATGAAGTGGTGAAGTGATGAGGTGATGAGGTGATGAAGTGATGAGGTGGTGAAGTGGTGAAGTGTGAAGTGATGAAGTGGTGAGGTGGTGAAGTGATGAGTGGTGAAGTGAAGTGATGAAGTGGTGAAGTGATGAAGTGGTGCAGTGGTGAAGTGATGAGGTGATGAGGTGATGAAGTGATGATGGTGGTGAAGTGGTGATGTGATGAGGTGATGAAGTGGTGAGGTGGTGAAGTGATGAGGTGGTGAAGTGATGAAGTGGTGAAGTGATGAAGTGGTGAAGTGATGTGATGAAGTGATGAAGTGGTGAAGTGAAGTGGTGAAGTGATGAAGTGGTGAAGTGGTGAAGTGATGAAGTGGTGAAGTGGTGAAGTGATGAAGTGGTGAAGTGAAGTGATGAAGTGGTGAAGTGATGAAATGGTGAAGTGGTGAAGTGATGAAGTGGTGAAGTGAAGTGGTGAAGTGATGAAATGGTGAAGTGGTGAAGTGGTGAAGTGATGAAGTGGTGAAGTGATGAGGTGATGAGGTGATGAAGTGATGAGGTGGTGAAGTGGTGAAGTGATGAAGTGGTGAGGTGGTGAAGTGATGAGGTGGTGAAGTGATGAAGTGGTGAAGTGATGAAGTGGTGCAGTGGTGAAGTGATGAGGTGATGAGGTGATGAAGTGATGAGGTGGTGAAGTGGTGAAGTGATGAGGTGATGAAGTGGTGAGGTGGTGAAGTGATGAGGTGGTGAAGTGATGAAGTGGTGAAGTGATGAAGTGGTGAAGTGGTGAAGTGATGAAGTGATGAAGTGGTGAAGTGATGAAGTGGTGAAGTGGTGAAGTGATGAAGTGGTGAAGTGGTGAAGTGATGAAGTGATGAAGCGGTGAAGTGATGAGGTGGTGAAGTGATGAAATGGTGAAGTGGTGAAGTGGTGAAGTGATGAAGTGGTGAAGTGATGAGGTGATGAGGTGATGAAGTGATGAGGTGGTGAAGTGGTGAAGTGGTGAAGTGATGAGGTGATGAAGTGGTGAGGTGGTGAAGTGATGAGGTGGTGAAGTGATGAAGTGGTGAAGTGATGAAGTGATGAAGTGGTGAAGTGATGAAGTGGTGAAGTGGTGAAGTGGTGAAGTGATGAAGTGGTGAAGTGATGAAGTGGTGAAGTGATGAAGTGGTGAAGTGGTGAAGTGATGAAGTGGTCAGTGGGGCGACACATAAACTCTCCTCTGTAGGTTTTGTATGTGTCGACTTTATTTTTTACAGAAACAGTTTTCAGTCACAGTTACACTTTTCACCTGGTGTCTGTTTTATTCACGTGAACGTAAAGAAATACCTGCGTCACATTAATATTGATGAGGTGTTTTATTTGTTACTGGCTTTGCCTTTTCGTACAGACAGTGAAAGCAGCACGGGGACATACAGAGACAAACACAGGAGACCACATCACACTGCAGCTCCACACCGTCACATCTTCAGTTGAAACCGTTTTATTGGATCCACGTGTCATTGGTCAGATATCGTCATGTGTCTGCTGCGGAGGGAAACATCTGTCAGCTATAGGTCGAGTTACACACAACGCTAGAATCACGCCTCGACTACATCCTGTTGATCCAGAGTCATGTCAAAGATTAAACATTTGTGTGACGGTTTGTCATCAGAGATTTGATCATATTTTCAGTCCTCCGGCGGCCATTTTGTTTTCAGATCATCCGTCCGTCTCGTTCTCGTGGACACGATGTCTCCGTAACACCTTGACGGAACTTCTTCAAATTACGACTCAAGGATGAACTGATTATACTTTGGTGGTCAAAGGTCAAAGGTCAGTGTAACCCTACAAACCCTTTATGGCCGTTACTCAAGACTTCACACACATGGTTCATATTTTCTCTGACTCTGGATAAACAGGAAGTGAACTGGAACTAGTCTGGGTGGCGGAGGGGTACGACCACGAGGAGGTGGTTCTAGTTTCACTTTAATGTAATTGGGGTTTTGTGCTGTTACGTTACCGACATCCACCGCCACAAAGGAAAGAGGCAGGACAGCGATGATTTCTACCTGTGTGTGTGTCTTCCAGGTGTATGACCAGATGTTGAAGCGATACGCCCGATTGGAGGACAGAGTCCTGCAGGAGAGCCGCACCTGAGCCGCAGCCACCAATCAGATCTGTCGATGGAAATCAGACGTTTTCAGAAAGTGAATTATTGAAGATAAATTCTGAACGAAATACGTTTCAGTCAAAAACAGTTTTAGAAACATGATCTGAAGTTTAGTTCAAATGAATTAACGCTGCCAATCAATGAAAATAACCGACAGTTGTAGCTTGTTTGAATCAGCACTAACGGATAATTACAGCAGGAATCAAATGCAACAAACAAATGGAAAACGACAAGAATATTTTCATTTATATATTTGAATTAAAAGCAGAATGAAAATCAACCACAGATTAAAGTTGATCAAATTTAGACAAAAGGAACGTTACATATAAATAAACTGATCCCACGTCAGTTTTTGGCTGCTCACCAGTTTTAACTGTTCAACAGGTCTGAACCAGGTCTGTGTCTGGACCTCTGGTCAAATCCTGATTTTAAAACTGTGATTAAATCACCAAACACATGAATTATAGACAGAGACTGAGCTGTTCAGATCAGAGAGGAAGAGAGAGACTGTCTTTCTTCTTGAGTCTCTGACGCAGAGCTCAGCCTCCGTCCGGATCCGCTGTAGTTTAGTCTTTATTTCCTTCAGCTCCAGAACGTCACAGACTTTTATCAGAGGCAGAAACACTGGAAGACGGCGGCTCGGCACTCGTCTGACCAGTGGAGGATCTGTGATCAGTCAGTCAGTCAGTCAGTCAGTGACATTCCAGATTGTAGGTCTGGCCCTGTTCCAGCCAAAAACTACAGCTGATCCAGAGTCAGTATTCAGCCCAGTTGGGGAAAACAAAGCTTCAGAAAGTGAGTTAGTTCTTGATGACGTTACTGTTACAGTTACTGTTGTTTATAAAGTTGCATTCACACAATGTTTTTATTGTCCTGAGCCAAGCTTCAGGATCTGGATCAAACCGGTCTCTGCGCCGACACGGTCCGATCATGTGACACTAAACATCTGTCACACAAACTGGCTTCCTCACAAAAACACCTTTAAACTAAATGGTATTTTAATGTATAATTTGTAATAAACCAAATGATGACATGAGCAGCGCTTCCTGTCAGTCACTGAACAGAATAAATCCTGTTTCACTTCAGATAAGAACAATGAGTTTACCTGCAGGAGGAAATGAGATTAAAACACCTGTCTCAGGTAAACAGCAGCTGTGGGTTAACAAACAGGAAATATGAATTATCTGGAAGTTTGATTACACTGAAACACATTTCCGTGTCCTCTGTTTAATGACATTCTGCAGTGTGGGTGTAATGATATTCTCCAGGCGTGGACTAACCGATAAAGCGGGAGCAGCGTTTGATTGGTTTTGTTTATCAGTGTTCTTGGTGTCGTCTGGTTTATTTTCCCGCCTGATGCAGCAAGAATAATTTCTGTCTGTCAGTTCAACAACAACGGACCTGTGACTGTGTGGGAGGAGTTAACCTCGAAGGCCAGAGACCGACCAAGTCCACATCAGAGCGGCCGTCACGGTGGATGAACTGGTCAAACACTGGGGTTTGAGTCCCGCTTTACTTTTTCACTTTTTGTTCTTTTAAATTTTTTATTTTCAGTTTTCATCATGGACTAAATAAAGATGACTGTCGCCTCTGGGATGTCACCCCCAGGTTTCTGAAGCTCAGCGTGAGCTGCTCCAAAGTCGCCATCTTGGCAGTGTCTGACTCCGCCCCCTGACTCCTGACTAATCCCAATATGGGCAAAGAGGTGGAGCTATAATAACTGTGGTGAGCATGGTAACCTGTTAGCATCGTTAGCAACGCTGAGAGTCTGTGTCTTGCTCAAAGGCTAGCCAACTGGATAGGTACAGGCTAAGCTAACATGCCAGGTGAATGCAGACACTGATACCTGCTAATTAGTGCTAACATATACATCAACATCATGGAGTCAGGACTGTCTTTACATGGACGAATGAAAGTGTTATTTCCTGTGAACTCCTGGGAGTCTGCTAAAAAAAAAAACATCATTTGAACAGTTTGAATAATTTGCCTCATTAAGGATGAAAAACTCATTTAATCTTTATAAAATATTGAAACCCAGGTGAGATGTGTGTTCTCATTGTGTCAATCAAGAGTTTGAAGTCACCTGCCGTCCTTTTAAAAAGGTTATCATGATTGAACGAGGAAGTGTCAATCATTCTGCAGCTTCAGTTTAGATAGTATATTTTTAGAGACAAGCTGTGGGCCAATCGGGGCCCGTGGGCCGGACTTCAGACGTCCTATACAAAACGTTTCAGCTGCGTTTTTCACTCGTCCATCTCAACAAACACAAACTATAGTCTCCTCTGTGTGATTGCTGCCATTAAACCACAGAAGAAGAAGATGAGGTCATGATCGAGATGTGATGTTTCTGTTTGTTTACTGTGTTAATGTGAGGAAGGTTCAGCCTCCTCATCATCACTCCACACACACTCTGCTCTCCTGTTTTATATACACACTGCTCTGCACTGTCTTTTATAACAAGCTACACACACACACACACACACACACACACACACACACACACACAGACTGGATGTAGAACAGTGTGTCAGACTGTGTGTGTGATGAAGTATCTCCTTCTGTCTCTTTCACTCCACGTCTCTGTGTTTTCTGTGTTTTCATCCAGCTGCTGTAAATTATAAACCCAGAAGTAGATGAAGCATGAAGAGAGGGAAACATCAGCTGAGTGATCAGAAACATCTTTGCTTTGACTGGATCCTTTAATTTCTTCTTCTTCTTCTTCTTCTGTGGTTTAATGAGAATCAGCTCCACCAGCTGTTCATCTCCATCAACCAGTCGATTCATGTTCACACAGAGGAAGACAGGACTTCACTCAGGTTTCATTTGGACCTCTGCAGTTGTGAACACATTCATTTTTTTTCATATTTTTCTAATGCTAACTCTCTCTCTCTCTCTCTCTCTGTGCTGGCGAGGTTTAAGGTGTATTTAGCCCCGCCCCCCGTCCCCAGAAGTTGACGGGATTGGTTCCTCAGGTTTGTGAATCTGTTTTTATGAGACTATCATTGGTTCACTGCAATTCAAGGTGGAAACACTCAGTCATAGTGTTGATGATTATTTCATCATCATATTATATAAAAACAGCATATGGATGTTAACAAGGTTAAACACTGGATTTTCATCAGAAGGTCTTTAACCCCGTCCCGTGCACGGGATCGAAAACCACCCTTTTTCTGAGAATTGCCAAAAACAAACCATTGATCATATCCACAATCTGTAAAGACTGACACAATCGTCAGATTTTCAACTTTCTATTGGTCTGTGAAGTAACCATGTGTGACATACACGTCCATCAGAACATGTCATAGAATTCAAGCTTCAAATTTCAATCTTTCCTCCAAATCTCTCCAGTTAAAAATTCCCCCAAATAAACAGTTTGTTTGAGCTAAATCATTTAACAAACAGATAAATCTACACTTCCCCACGCAGACACGATGACGTCAATGTCAGCTGACTGACGTATTCATGTCTCACTAACGCATGGAGTTCACCAGGGTTTGTTTACAACAAGCAGAACATGGATTAAATGGCGAGGACAGACACACGAAGTATAAAAGGTTTGAGTTGTAAAACACAGTTATTTATCATGACAGCGAAAAGACACAGACCAAAGAAAAGAAAGATGTTAGGAAGTTACTGGAAGAGTTTAACTCCTGTGTGTGTGTGTATATATATATATATAAGTGCAGAAACTGTACCTGATATTAGTCAGGAAGTGATGCAGACTGACATGACCATGGTTCCTCTGCACGCCTGTAGTAGAAGTGTTGTATATAGTTGCTTTGAGTGATATGTAAACAGTTAAAGTGGCCTGATTTTAACAGCTGTAAACATGTCAATAGTCAGTGTATCATATAGAGTCCTAACACTTGAGTTCACTTGAAATAAGGTTGTATCTATAGCTTAGATTAAACAGAAATTCTCATAAATTAACAAAGAAAATTATCAAAGTTTTATTTATTTTTAGTGATTTATGGCACTCTAAATGTGTAATGCTATGTTATGCTATGCTATGCTATGCTATAGTGTAGCCATGGTAGTACAGTGAGCCCACAGTGGTTAAAAACACCAGGCAACATTAACATGTAAAGGAACTGGAACGTGTCTCAGTGTTTCTACAGTTAATGAGTGAATGGGACAGACTGATATGACATCATCCTCAGGACCACGTGACATCACTGCTGTTACAGCGTGATGAGTCTGAGGCAGGAGGACGAACTTTAGCTGGAAAAGCATTAAAGTAACTGGAGAAGGCGTAAACTGACACCGCTGACTGTCATTTCCTGCTACCTGGTAGGCTCCGCCCCCAAAGCTTGTCATCACTGTTCTCCAAAAACAAACCATTTGGTTGAATTTGGATTAAAACTAACTTAAAATCCTCAGATTCTGTCTCTCTCTCGTTCTCATCCTCCTGTCTCTCTCTGATAATCTTGTTTTCTCTTCTCTTTCCTCCTCCTGCCTCCTCTTTGTCTCCTCCTCCTGCCTCCTCTTTGTCTCCTCCTCTTTGTCTCCTCCTCTTTGTCTCCTCCTCCTGCCTCCTCTTTGTCTCCTCCTCTTTGTCTCCTCCTCTTTGTCTCCTCCTCTTTGTCTCCTCCTCTTTTCTCATCCTTCACAATCCCTCTCTCCTACACTTCTGTCATTGTGATGTTATCGGATTATAGACCTGGGGTTGATAAAGGTTAGCTGGTGTGTGTGTGTGTGTGTGTGTGTGTGTGTGAGAGAGCGAGAGAGATCACGTGCACGCCATTTCTACCCGGTGACTAATGCCTCAGCCGTGGGAAATTGAGTTCGATTGAGAGGTGTGT
>NC_079383.1:23379587-23392087 GCF_021018895.1 Seriola aureovittata
CTGAAAGTGTTTCTGTGTGTGTGTGTGTGTGTGTGTGTGTGTGTGTGTGTGTCAGACTGAGTTATAATAATGACTCCATCAGTGTGTGTCTGTCAACCCTCCACAGTGTTTACAGACAACAGTGTGTGTGGCAGCAGTGATGATGATGGTGGTTGTAATATTGATAGAAGCATTAATTTAATTTATCATCGCTCTACAGAGGCATGTTGATGTAATGTTACATAATGTTATACACACACATGTGTATGTGTATATATGTTGTTATATGGGGTTTTTTTTGCAATGAAACTGCAGGAGAAAATAAAAATTGTCACAATGTTTTTAGTGTAACGGATTAAAAGTGGAATGCAGCTTGTTCAGGTGAGAGTCAATCCAGGTGAGAGCAGAACAAGAGATTCTGCTCGTCTGCTCTGAGCTCATCTTTATAATCACCTCATCAATTTATCAATTTATCAATTTATAACGTAGAGCTTCTTATGTGTGTACGGGGTCACTCCCCCCTCTGACCTCTGACCTCTAATTTCCAAACCGATGTTATTTGGATAAACTGGCACGTATTTGAAGTCTTTAATGAAGTGATATGAAGCTCAGAATCTCTGCCGCTCTCACTATTTGGTGTGAAATGCATTCTGGGGTACTTAGCTGTCGTGAGCCCATAGGAGTCACATAGCAACGCGTCCTGGATAAAAGGGGCGGAGCAAGAACACTTGAGATATTTGATATGTGCTCGGTCTGAGACTGATGATGCTTCTTGGGCAGACTGAGAACCGGCTGTAGACGCAGTGTGAGCAGGAATTCTGGGAAATGAGCAGAAAAAAATGGAAACTCTTTCCAGAATAAACTCAACTGTGAGACTGTGCTGCAGACAGTCGACCACCCCAGCAGGTCTCTTATTGTGACATGTGTGGGTGCTCTTCTCTATAGATCAATGATGTGACAGCAGAGTGTATGAGCCCTAACACACGTGGTCCGTGTGTGTGTGTGTGTGTGTGTGTGTGTGTGTTGAGGCATGTTCACCACTCACATCTCTGTGTTTCTGTCTCTGTGTTTGATCCTGAGCCAAGAATACCACAGCTGTCTGGTTCATGTCTGCGTTTAGTCTCAACTTATGTAACATCAGCTGATAACATCCATCCAGACCACAGCGAGGCTGCGTTCACTGATCCTCAGCAGCGCAACAGTTTCTCCTTGGTACAATGAACAGATCAGATCTGAGGTCTAGTGATCATACCTTCAATCAATCCGGTCCTCCATCTTTTCAATTAAAAGTTCAACCAGAAATAAAACGGTACCCCTCCTCCACTCAGACCAGTTCCAGGTCACATCCTGTTTATCCAGAGTCAGAGAAAATATCAACCATCAGTGTGAAATGTTGTCATAATTTCTGTGTGAAGTCTTGAATAATGGCTAAAAAGTGTTTTGTGATGTCACACTGACTTTTGATCTTTGACCACCAAAATCTCATCAGTTCACCCCTGAGTCCAGGTGAACATCTGAACCAAATTTAAAGAAATTCCCATGAGAAATCTCGAGGTATTGCGTTCACAAGGTCAAAATCATGTTTTGTGAGGTCATCGTGACCTTGACCTTTGACCTTTAGCCACCAAATTTGAATCAGTTCGTCCTTGATACCTAGTGAATGTTTTTACCAAATTTGGAGAAGTTCTGTCAAGGTGTTACTGAGATATCGTGTCCGCGAGAAGGGGACAGACGGACGACTTGAAAACAATATGGCCGCCGCTCTGACTGTTGCCGGCCGGAGGAAAAATAAAACATGATTCAGACATTAACAGACTGAGACAAAGAAATGTTTGAAGAACAGATTGAACCCTGTGAGGGGAGCCGTTAAAGAGAGAGCCACTTAAAGCCTTGAAAGTCAGGAATAACATTTTCAGATCAATCTGAAATCTAACAGGTGAGTTCTGGAGTCATGTGACTGCACCTGTTGGCTCCAGTAGTAAAGGCAGCGGGTGGAGGGCGGGCTGACACCTCAATAAAGTCACAGGGATCAAGCTGGGAATAAATAAAAGCTTTCTGTAGCTCAGCGACTGATGAAAGATGAAGCTCCCAAACTCACACGTTTTCATTTCCAACTAAAGTTTAACGTCTCTCTGACGATGGCGCTGTGACTTACACACACACACACACACACACACACACACACACACACACTAAACTCCAGAATGCAGATTTGTTTGTTGTATCAGGGTTGATTACCCATCATGCCTCTGTGGGAGCAGGTGTCACTGCTGTTGACCACAACATCATAATCTCCATATTGTTGAATTTACAGTCATTATGTTGCTGGAGGAGCAGAAGAGCATCCTGCCTCTTTCATTACATTCCTGCCTTTGTATTTAAATCTGGGCTCTCTCCCCCTCTCTCTCTCCCTGTCTCTCTCTCCCTCTCTCTCTCCCTCTCTCTCTCTCTCTCCCTGTCTCTCTCTCCCTCTCTCTCTCCCTCTCTCTCTCTCTCTCCCTGTCTCTCTCTCCCTCTCTCTCTATCCCTCTCCCTGTCTCTTTAGGAGCCATCTTGGACTCAGTTCAGCCTGGCTGCACCAAACACTGTCAAGCCCGTCAGAACAAAAGACTACACTTCCGGTCTTGATTTTCAAAATAAAAGTACACTATGTCGCGTTTCTCAAGCCTATACAAATATAGGATAATATTGTAGACAAACGTTACATAAATATATATCCATCCCACAGCCAGTTATCATATGTTGACATTATATAAAAGTCTGAGACACTCTCCCAGAATGTGAAGTTACATATTTAAAATTAATGAGAAATTAATAATAAAAATGTTGTTGTTTTAATAAACTCTCAGAAATAAGTGAAATATATAATGTCAACACATTATTTTGACATAGAACCCATATTGTCATCATATAGGTATTTTTAATATATATACATATACAAATTTTACTATGGGTATTTCATATATGTTATAAACATATATGTTCATATATCCAGAGCATGTATATATGTGATAATAATATATGCTGGTAGGCATCTGAATTCCAAGTGATGAAGCAGAACTTATCAAACACTGAGGTCAGGAGTCTTTACACCGTGAGACAGGAGGTGATGGATGACGTCCATCACTGCACATCTTAAACTCCATCATTTTCCTTGTCACTGTTTGCTTCATTTCCTGTTTCTCTGTGCTGCAGAAGAAATCTATTCGAGGACACGAGCGCCGGGCTTTTATTTTGAAGGAGAGCGCGGCTGGCGCGGGGCCGCGCGGTGCAGCTTGACGCATCCTCCTGTCTGCTTGTCCCCAGCAGCCCCGACCAGAGAGGGAGCGGGAGGACAAGGCGGTGGAGAGAGAGAGAGGGAGAGCTGGTCTGCGGGCTGTTTCACGTCTTTTTCTGACTGTTTTTTTCGCGGGCTGCTTTGGGATCTAGCAGCGGGCTGTGACTGTGAGTGACCCCGGGCTGAGCCGCTGCTGCTGCCCGCCCCGCATGGCTCCGGATCCGCTGGGAACTTCTCCGTAGAGCCGCGCGGGTCTGGTGCGTTTTGGAGGAGGAGTACGAGGAGGAGGTTGCTGGCTGGATTATTACACACTATACACACACACACACACACCACACACACACACACACTCTACACACAAAAGCCCACTGGACGACACGCTGTCCCGGAGCCCGGGCCTGGCTGCGGGTCGTGGTTTTCCGCAGCGCCTCTCGGACCTGGGGGTAGATGTTGGACGGGGACCCGGGGGCCAGCGGGACTCGACCTGGCGGCGCAGCGGCGGCCGCCTCCACCTAGAGGGAAGATGTGGCTCTCCGGGCTGAGCCTCGCGCTGCTGCTGGGAACTTTGTGTGCAGGTAAAGAGAGAGAGAGAAAGAGAGAGAGGAGCCGCTGTTTGTTCTGTGGGTGAAAGGGCTGCAGGTTGCAACACTGCAGCCCCCCCCCCCCGCCCCCCCCCGCCCCCCAACACCTAAACACCTAAACACCAGCAGAATATCACAGAGGCACCAGTCCGCTGTTATTGTGGCAGCTCCTCGTGCAGCTCCACTGAGGATGTGCTCGCTCCCGCCACCAGAGACGTGGATCGTTGTCAGAAACATTGACGGGATCAACCCGGTGTATTTTTCCAGCAGCAGCACATGGCAGAGAGAGGAGGGGGGGGGGGGGGGGGGGGGGGGGGGGGGGGAGGGGGAGAGAGAGAGATGCTGGACTGACCGTGTCCTTATTGTACCGATATGTGGAGGATCTGGGGGGGGGGGGGGGTCCCCGGTTTGAGCCTGACTCCACCGCGGACCGTGAACGCACCGCTCGGTTCTCCTCGGTGCAGCTGCGTTCACACTCGCTGTCAGTTTGGCTGCATGTCGGGGGCTTGGCTGCAGCCGTGCGCGCATGTGTGTGCGTGCGCGAGGTTGCAAGCTGCAGACTGCTGCTTCCATTGTCTGCTCAGGCATGCAGGCGGATCGATAATCGATCAGCAGAGCACGAGCCTCTAAAGATTCACCTTTCGAATCTTTTTTTCTCATCCCCTCTCTCTCTCTCTCTCTCTCTCTTTTATTCCCCACCCCCCGCACTCGCTCCTCGGCACCGTGTGCACGCGCGTTTTACTACGACGCACGGCGGGCGGATGAATGAAACAGCTCGCGGTCATGTGGTTGTAGTAATATAGTGGGGAGGAGGCGTGTGTCCGCGTGCGTGCTGGAAAAATACTACACGGGCGCGCGCAGTGATATTGTGCTGTGATGGGACACATGTGATGTGTGTGAGGCTAAAGCACAGGTGTGTGTGTGTGTGTGTGTGTGTGTGTGTGTGTGTGTGTGTGTGTGTGTGTGTGTGTGTGTGGTTTCCTCTGGTGCAGCTGTGATGTTCATGTTCCTGCTGTTTAATGTAGAAGGTCTCTATAATGATAATAATATCTGAAGGGGTGTGTGTGTGTGTGTGTGTGTGTGTGTGTGTGTGTGTGTGTGTGTGTGTGTAGATCCTCTGCTCAGATAACACAGTGTCAGTTCAGTCAGATCTTTACTGGAGTTAAAATACTTAAGACTGACTGACTGATCACTGACTGACTGACTGATCACAGATCATTGACTGACCGATGACTGACTGACCGACAGTGGAGGAGTTGGCTGTGATTGGTTCTTCTCCTCTGATCAACAGTGTGTGGTCTATCACATTTTCAAAATAAAAGAACATCCACTCCACTGCTTCAAAGTAAGAGTCCTTCATAGAAATGTAGTGGAGTCAGGAGATCAATGTTAGTCTGTAAGTGTAGTGGAGGAACCTTCACAATAAAACTCAGCAACAGATACTGGAGACACACTGATTTTGATTTGATGAGGAAGTAAGAAAGACAGGAAGAAAGACAGGAAGAACAGCACATCATATACGGTATATTTAAGTAGAGAAGTCAAGTGGTTGTACTTTGTCACTGTTCACCAGTGAGCTCTCAGGATTCATTGTCGTGTGTGTGAGAGAGTGTGTGATGTGTTCATGGCTCCTCTGCTGTGTTTGTGGTTTATTCATCTTTGTATTGGGGAATATTCTTGATGTAATAATGTTTATAACGTCAGGGGGTCGGGTTATATATGATAAAACTACAACAGGCACTATCACTGTGACATCATTGTGACCTCACTGTGACCTCACTCAGTCACCGTTGAACATCCAAGGTCAGCTGCTGTTGATGAAACGTGTTGCAGGATTACTGCACACACACACAGGCTGCAGGTGTGTGTGTGTGTGTGTGTGTGTGTGTGTGTGTGTGTGTGTGTGTGTGTGTGGTGTGTGTGTGTTGTGTGTGTGTGTGTGTGTGTGTGTGTGTGTGTGTGTGTGTGTGTGTGAGAACAGTATGAACCCTGAGGAGCTGCAGCAGCAGGTTTGCACAGTTGGAAGACAGTCTTTATTGGCCGCTGTGGAAAACTGTTTTCTTCTACTGCTGACAGCTTTACCTCCTGATCAATACACACACACACACACATACACACACACACACACACACACCACACACACACACACACATATACACATATACATGCTGAGGTCAGGAGAGACAGCGCTACAGCAGTCTGTACATGGATACTGAACTGATATGAGATGTGTGATCAGCTGACCTGGGGGCGCCGTCATGTGACTCCTCCGTCCAGATTCTGACATAATAAGACGTTTCCCTCCGTGTTTTATCTGGTAAATCAGTTGAATTGTAAAGTGTTATCTTTAGCTGTAACTGAAATGCACCATGGGAGTTGTAGTCTTGTAGCTTTGACTTCTTATCAGATATTTTCTGACACACACACACACTGTGGTTCTGTTACAAACCACTTTATTAAAAAAATCAGAAGCTACAGCAGCTGAACTCTGTAGTGGATCAATATTTTTTTTTCTGATTATTGATTATTGACTCATGTATTTTCTCGTGGACCTCGCTCCTGCTCCTCAGAGGATGAACCCTGTCTGCGTAGTTTCCTGTGGTGTGGTCACAGAAATGCTGCGACGCACAAAAACCATGCGGACGCCATTTCCCGCTCTTAAACTGGAATTTACAAACACAGGGTGTGACCTCACTCGGTCCTCTGACCAACGTGAACACACGGTTTCCACAGTTATGGTGAAAATACAAAATAAAAGAGACACGTAATTTAACATGAAATAAAAGCAACTTGACAGAGCTTCATTATCATCATAAGTTTCATAATTTAACCTTTCATAAACAGAAATCCTTGTGTTTATTATTGATTGTTAGTAACTGTTTAAATGCTGATCTGCCGCCTCCTTCAGACTTCACATCACAGTGATGGTACTACAGTAACTCATGCTGTTTTACCTCGGTGTGTTTCTTCTCTGGGTCTCATCACTTGTTCTCATTCAAACTGATGGATGGAGGGAGAGTCTTCTTCACTGATGGAGAACTGTGGTTCGCTCGTTCACATGTGAGTGAGATTTACAAAGAGGAGCCATGAGAACGTGCAGCTTTATGATTCTGATTCTGATTTCTGGTTTTGTGCAACAGTTTAATGGATCTGGTCCCAGGTCTCTTCAGCTGCAGGACTCCTGGTTGTCCTAGTCTCTGCAGTTCTTTAAGACTCAGATGATGATGATGTTGATGATGATGATGATGATGATGAAGAGTCTGAACTGTCACTCAATAGTGACTGTGTCACACTGAGACACTGGCTCTTTAATGAGAACCCAGTACTGTAGAATAATGTGTGTGTGCTGCAGTGTAAGCAGGTCTGAGTGTGTACTGTTACTGCGCATGACAGCAGTGTGTGTGTGTGTGTGTGTGTGTGTGTGTGTGTGTGTGTGTGTGTGTATGTGTGTGTGTGTGTGTGTGTGTCATTATATTGACCACAAAGCACAAACTGGTGTTGGTGGTTCTTGTATTGCCTGTGACAGCACACAGTCAGCTCAAAGCCATGCTGCGCTCGCTGAAAGTAACTGTGTGTATGTCGGTGTGTGTGTCTGTGTGTGTGTATCTGTGTGTGTGTCCGTGTGTGTCTGTGTGTATGTCGGTGTGTGTGTCTGTGTGTGTGTGTCTGTGTGTGTGTCCGTGTGTGTCTGTGTGTTGTGTCCGTGTGTGTGTCTGTGTGTCTGTGTGTGTGTCCGTGTTTGTCTGTGTGTGTGTCCGTGTGTGTCGTGTGTTTGTGTGTGTATTGGTTGCCTGTATTAAACACCAGAGGAGCTAATGCTAGCAGCTAATCCACTCTCTGATCTCATGTCATGTTTTCATGGATGTGTAATCCTCTAATTATTGCAGTGTTTATTTTAGCTTAGCGTAGCTGTGTGCGTTGGGTTGGATGTTCCTTTGAAGTTGTGTTGAATCATTTCTGACTAAGATTTGTTCAAACCCTCAGAACTTTATTTAAATTCTAGTAGAGGACAGTGGAAAAGCTACATCATTATTATTACTATTATTTTTGTTGTTGTTATTTTATTTATTTATTTATTTGTTATTATTACAGCCTGGTACAAAAATCCGCATCTGTTACAGCTGCTTTACATTTGTTTCCTGCTACAGTCTCCAGTAAACTGTGACTGTTGTTGTGGTTGTTGTGGTGGTTGTTGTTGTGGGGGTTGTTGTTGTGCTTGTTGTAGTAGTTGTGGTTGTTGTGGGAGTTGTTGTGGTGGTTGTGGTGGTTGTTGTTGTTGTGGGGGGTGTTGTAGTTGTTTTTGTTGTGGGAGTTGTTGTGGTTGTTGTTGTGGTTGTTGTGGGAGTTGTTGTTGTGGTGGTTGTTGTAGTAGTTGTGGTTGTTGTTGCGGTAGTTGTTGTTGTGGTTGTTGTTGTGGGGGGTGTTGTAGTTGTTTTTGTTGTGGGAGTTGTTGTGGTTGTTGTGGGAGTTGTTGTGGTGGTTGTTGTAGTAGTTGTGGTTGTTGTGGGAGTTGTTGTTGTGGTGGTTGTTGTAGTAGTTGTGGTTGTTGTTGTGGTAGTTGTTGTTGTGGTTGTTGTTGTGGTTGTGGTTGTTGTTGTGGGGGTTGTTGTAGTTGTTTTTGTTGTGGGGGTTGTTGTTGTGGTTGTTGTAGTAGTTGTGGTTGTTGTGGGAGTTGTGGTGGTTGTAGTTGTGGTTGTTGTTGTGGTTGTTGTTGTGGTTGTTGTGGGAATTGTTGTGGTGGTTGTTGTAGTAGTTGTGGTTGTTGTTGTGGGGGTTGTTGTAGTTGTTGTTGTGGTGGTTGTTGTAGTAGTTGTGGTTGTTGTTGTGGTTGTGGTTGTTGTTGTAGTAGTTGTGGTTGTTGTTGTGGGGGTTGTTGTAGTTGTAGTTGTTGTTGTGGTGGTTGTTGTAGTAGTTTTGGTTGTTGTTGTGGTTGTGGTTGTTGTTGTTGTAGTTGTTGTGGTTGTTGTTGTGGGGGTTGTTGTAGTAGTTGTGGTTGTTGTTGTGGTTCTGGTTGTTGTTGTTGTAGTAGTTGTGGTTGTGGTTGTGGGGGTTGTTGTAGTTGTTGTTGTGGTTGTTGTTGTAGTAGTTGTGGTTGTGGGGGTTGTTGTAGTTGTGGTTGTTGTTGTTGTAGTTGTAGTGGTTGTGGTTGTGGGGGTTGTTGTAGTTGTTGTGGTTGTGGTTGTTGTTGTGGTTCTGGTTGTTGTTGTTGTAGTAGTTGTGGCTGTGGTTGTGGGGGTTGTTGTAGTTGTTGTTGTTGTGGTTGTTGTTGTGGCTGTTGTTGTGGGGGTTGTTGTAGTTGTTGTGGTTGTTGTTGTGGTTGTGGTTGTTGTTGTGCAGTCTAACAGAAACTGGTTTGAGGCCTGGATCACTGAGCTGCCCTCTCACTACTACGACTCCCTGCAGGGCCTGAACAGCAGCAGAAGGGGGGGGGGGGTACACATGATGGGGGATGGGTTGCCCGTAGCTACAGGCAAGATTTAAAGGGCCAGTGCCTTTTTTTTTTGTTTGTTTTTCCTCTTCACAGCTCGCCTAAGATTGATGACATGGGGTCAAGAGGGGGAGGAGGAGGAGGGGAGGAAAGGGGGAGGTACTGGGTCAAGAGCAGACCCAGAGGGAGAGACAGTGCTGATTTGAAACTGAAGAGCTGCAGGAGCGTTGGATTTATCCTCCTGCATCAACAGCTTCTAACACAGGAGTATTTCAGAATAAAAGCAGGAGCTCTGCCATCAATACTGGCTAAATACAGAGTTAATATTTATTGTGTAGTTTCCTGTCAACTTCCTGGAAACTTTCTTTATATTTTCCCTAATTAATCAGCCTGGTCCTGATTATAAGACACATGGAGAAAGTGTGAGCTTTATGAAGGACCTGCTCGTTAGGAATGATGTCACAGCTCAGAGGAAATCAGCTGATTAACAGATGCCAGAGTCCACCAGAGTCTCAGTTCATTTAGTGTGTGTGTGTGTGTGTGTGTGTGTGTGTGTGTGTGTGTGTGTCTGTGTCTGTGTCTGTGTCTGTGTATGTGTGTGTGTGTGTGTTGTTGCTTGGAGACAGTCATGAGACTGTGATGAGGCTTCAACAACAGAGTGAGAGTTTAACCTCACTGATCATCTGTTGGAGTAAAAGTACTGCAATGAACTCCTATGAAAACTACAGTAAAAGTACTTTACAGTTTCACAGTAAAAGCACTTAGTATTTGAGCATGTTTACTCTGATAATATCTGACTGAAGCTCCGCTGACTTGCTCTCTCAGTGATCAATACTGTGGGTGGAGGAGGAGACCCTCCTCCAACACCCCGCTCCACACACACACACACCACACACACACACACACACACACACACACACACACACACACACAAACATGCGTGTTGACTTCCGTCCTGCAGCAGAAACCCAATCTCAACTATTTCATAAAAACATGTTGCAGTGTTTTCACATCAGATGTCATGTGACCAGACAAACACATGTACACCCACATACTCTAAATATACATGTGTGTTTTTACACGCCATTTACTGTACATGTAAGAGAGCACACACACCATCTGGTTTATGTGTCCAAGTCCGAACAAAGAACTGAGGGTCCAGATCAGTCGCTTCAACAGAGTCAGTTCAATCGACAGAGCCGTGTGGCGGGAAGGAAGTCAGGTGATGTTACAGAGTGAGGAGGAAGTGGAAGATAGTGGAGGATAGAGGAGGATGGAACAGGAAGTGGAGGATAGGAGAGGAAGTGGAGGATAAAGGAGGAGGTGGAAGATAGAGGAGGATAGGGGAGGAAGTGGAGATAGGGGAGGAAGTGGAGGCTAGACGAGGAAGTGGAGGATAGAGGAGGATGGAACAGGAAGTGGAGGATAGGAGAGGAAGTGGAGGATAGAGGAGGATGGAACAGGAAGTGGAGGATAGGAGAGGAAGTGGAGGGTAGAGGAGGAAGTGGAGGATAGGGGAGGAAGTGGAGGGTAGAGGAGGAAGTGGAGGATAGGAGAGGAAGTGGAGGATAGGAGAGGAAGTGGAGGATAGGGGAGGAAGTGGAGGGTAGAGGAGGAAGTGGAGGATAGGAGAGGAAGTGGAGGATAGAGGAGGAAGTGGAGGGTAGAGGAGGAAGTGGAGGATAGGGGAGGAAGTGGAGGGTAGAGGAGGATGGAAGAGGAATTTTGAGAGAAGATGAATCTCCGATGAGTTTGCTCATTGAAACGTGCTGAACAAGTCAGTAGGCACACACTTTGTGTGTGTGTGTGTGTGTGTGTGTGTGTGTGTGTGTGTGTGTGTGTGTGTGTGTGTGTGTGTGTGTGTGTGTGTGTGTGTGTGTGTGTGTGTCAGGCCAGATAAAGTGTTATCTATCTTTGTGGGGTCCAGGACACCGCAGGACGTGCCCGGCCCCTCTCAAACCATCCAATCAGGGGGCAGCAGGCTCGGAGCTCATGGTATAGAATAACAACAGTAAAGTGTTGGTCTGCTTTGTGTTCGTCTGGAGCCTCGCTGTGACGGATGGGGGGGGGTCCACAACTCTTTTTCATTGACAAACTGACAGCTCCCAGGGGTCCAGACCGCCTCCCTCCCCCCTCCTCCTCTGCTCATTTGTTCCTCTCTCACCCCCCTCCCTCCCTCGAGGACCAGAGGAATGACTCTCTCTGCCATTTGTCCGAGGATGGGGGGCCCAGTCTGGGAGTGTGTGTCCTGTCTGGTCTCTCAGAGATGGTGGGGGCAGATGTTGTCTGGACAACAACAACAAAACACACTCACTCACTCTTGTCTTACCTTGCCCCCCCCCCAGTGGTGATTTGTTTGGATTGCATCAGACTGAGCGACTCCTCTTATCAGCTGTTGAAACGTGAACAGTCACGTGCACGCTTGGCCTCATGCACACTCACGTGGTGTTGTAGCAGAGTTAGGGACTGGTGTTTTGTCTGCAGCAACATTTCCTCTCAGGAAAACATTGGGGGGGGGGGGTATTTAGGGGTTCCAGGGTTTCAGGGGGATCAGTGGTCACCGGGTGGTAAATATTGGGGGTGTAGAAGTGTCCCTTCAGAAACACTTGAAGACTTCCTGTGTATGTTTCTGTGCATATGCCTCACTGGTGAAAGCAGCAGCCATCTGTTCTGCGCTCACACGGGAGCAGCTCCTCACTCTGCACATATGCCGGTTGTGCTGGCGTCTGAATGGCGGCCGACATCTGTACATTTGTAAAACCTGCGAGCTGCGAACAGCTGCAGCTCTGAACGTGAAGTCACGTAGAACATGACGAAGAAAATGAGACCTGACGGTTGATAAAAGGAGGAACGTTCTTTATCCTCCATGGGGAACCAGAGTCGTTATAGACAGTTGATAGAACCAAAGGAACATCTCGACCTTTAACCTCACAACCTGAAGGACCACAAGAACCTGTATTATCCCAGAACCCTTTAAAGAAACCCTTAAAACCCCATCGATCCCCCGGGAACATGTTCTGAAACTTTCCCTGAGGCTTCATCCACACGACTGCGTTTCCGTTTTCTATGTCTTTTAACGCTACAGCTGTCTTTGTGTTTCCTCCTTTACACCGGCTCGCACATGCTCAGTGTAGGTGGTGGTCATGTGATGTGTGTTTTCAGGAGTTCAGGAGTCTCTCTGTCTCTCTCTCTGTCTCTCCCTGTCTCTGTCTCTCTCTCTTTCTCTGTCTCTGTC
>NC_079383.1:23394587-23419356 GCF_021018895.1 Seriola aureovittata
CACAACATACAACACACAGCACACAACATACAACACACAACATACAACACACAACATACAACACACAACACACAACACACAGCACACAACACACAACATACAACATACAACACACAACATACAACATACAACATACAACATACAACACACAGCACACAGCACACACACACACACACAGCACACAACACACAACATACAACACACAACACACAGCACACAGCACACAGCACACAACATACAACACACAGCACACAACACACAACATACAACATACAACACACAACATACAACATACAACATACAACACACAGCACACAGCACACAACATACAACACACAGCACACAACACACAACATACAACACACAACACACAGCACACAGCACACAGCACACAACATACAACACACAACACACAGCACACAACACACAACACGCAACATACAACACACAACATACAACATACAACATACAACACACAGCACACAGCACACAACATACAACACACAGCACACAACACACAACATACAACACACAACACACAGCACACAGCACACAGCACACAACATACAACACACAGCACACAGCACACAACACACAACATACAACACACAACATACAACATACAACATACAACACACAGCACACAGCACACAACATACAACACACAGCACACAACACACAACATACAACACACAACACACAGCACACAACACACAGCACACAACATACAACACACAACACACAGCACACAACACACAACACACAACATACAACACACAGCACACAACATACAACATACAACACACAGCACACAGCACACAACATACAACACACAGCACACAACACACAACAACACAACACACAACACACAGCACACAGCACACAGCACACAACATACAACACACAGCACACAGCACACAACACACAACATACAACACACAACATACAACACACAACACACAGCACACAGCACACAACATACAACACACAGCACACAGCACACAACACACAACATACAACACACAACACACAGCACACAGCACACAACACACAGCACACAACACACAGCACACAACATACAACACACAACATACAACACACAACACACAACATACAACACACAACACACAACATACAACACACAACACACAACATACAACACACAGCATACAACACACAACACACAACACACAACACACAACATACAACACACAGATTCCGTGTGGACGCAGCATCATTCACACGTGATCTAGGACTTCAACATCCAGCAGCTCTGTAGCTCCAGAGGTCTGTTCCATAACCACATTATTCACTGACACGTAAGGCTGATTAGCATATGTGTGCGTGTGTGTGCGTGTGTGTGCGTGTGTGTGCGTGTGTGTGCGTGTGTGTGCGTGTGTGTGTGTTGACATGCAGGTCAGATGATCTCACACACTGACAATAGAGCTGGTTTGCAGCTCTGTGCTGAGAGACAAAGATGGCTGACCTTTCCACCCTCAGATCAGACGTGTTATTGTGTCTCTCCGCCTCTCGTGTCCCCTCACGGGCTGCCGTAGGGCCGTCACCATGGAGACGCCAGCTGTCATATGGGGCGCTCTGGTGGTGGAGATGTTTCGTATTCAAGCTGTAGCTCTGCAGTTGGTTTTGGACAGAGCGAGGTTAACGGGTTGTCGTGGAGCTTCCTGCTACTGCATCAAAATAAAAGCTTTCCACTGGTAAACCACAAGGGGGCTTTTATTGTGAAGTGCGGCCTTACTACAAATACATATATCTCAACAGCTGTCGAATGGACCAATATGAAATTTTGTGCAGACATTCATGTTCCCCAGATGATGACTCCTACTGACTTTGGTGATCCGACGTGTCCGATCGCCATCCACAGAGCCACGCAGCTGCTCAAACCTCCCTCCCCCTGATACCTGATTGGATGGTGGTCACATGTCGGTGGTTACATGTCTGTCTAGGTGGATGAGGAGTGAGGTGTGAGCTTGGACAGGTGACGTTGCTCCTCACCTGGGCTCCATCTGTTGATTAGCTCAGTGTGCTAGCAGGTGGCTCTGATGAGCTGTGGAGTTTGAATTCAAACGGCTCAGCTCAGTTCCACTGTTGGATTTAAAAAGCTGTTTACTTCACCTCATGTTGGAAACGTGAACTGTGCCTTTAATACAGAGAGAGAGAGAGAGAGGTGAGCTTTTACAGGCTGACAGATGTTCCCCCTGTGGTGTGTGTGTGTGTGTGTGTGTGTGTGTGTGTGTGTGTGTGTGTGTGTGTGTGTGTGTGTGTGTGTGTGTTCCTCAGTAGAGTGTCAATAGAAACGGTCTCAGCTCCTTCGTCTCTTCCTGGACTTTCTGAAACTCGCTGCTCAACTTTTTAATTGAAAAAGAAGTTGGACTAAATGTCAACACACATACACACACCACACACACACACACACACACACACACACACACTGACAGCTGCCTGGCCCATTAGCTCACAGATCTCCATGGTGACCAAGGTCGACCTCCAGAATACTGATGAGAGTTCAGACTGCAGACGACAGAGTACTTTACTGCTGAACTCCTCTGTGTACTTCAAGTACTGACATGTAGAATACAGTACTGCAGTACTACAGTACTACTAGAGTCAGTCTCAACATACTGTAATCACTGTGTGTACATATCTGTAACATCATCCTCTGAACTTCACCTGCAGCTCCGCCCACAGACGGTCCTGTCACCTGCTCAGTTGTCGTCTTGTTGTTTCGTTGTTTTCGTTCCTCCGCCCGGCGACAGTCAGAGCGGCGGCCATATTGTTTTCAGGTTGTCCGTCCGTCTCATTCTCATGGACACGATATCTCAGTAACACCTCGACAGAACTTCTTCAGATTTGGTAAAAACTAGGACTCAACGATGAATTGATTAGAGAGGTCAAGGTCAGCGTGGAGGATGAGATTGTAGTTATTAAATTGCTTTAGATGTTCAGTAATTAAGAGAGGTGATTTGACTCATTATGAGAGCGCAGTAACGAGCGGCCTCCTCCAGCTCACTGTCTACACTGAGTTCATGATGATAAACCAGCTGTACTTCTACTGTACTGCTGTCAGCAGTGTGTGTGAATACTCCCACCTTTCCGGTTGCCTAGCGACAATAAATGCACAGATTGGCTGTAACATCTGTCACAGTAAAAGCTGCCAAAACCTGCTCCGTCCGTCTCCGTGTCTCCTCAGTGTTTCACTTCACTCTTTATCTGAGAGACACTTCTTATTATTTCCCCCCCCCCCCCAAAACACTGAGGTCTGTTAGAGAGCAGGATGTATATATACTGTATACAGGGGACTTCATTTTACTTTGAAAGAGGCCGAAGACACATCCTGTAGCTACTGTGTGTGTGTGTGTGTGTGTGTGTGTGTGTGTGTGTTGAGAGTACTCCTTTGGTGATGATCTCATTCTCATATGACCTCAGAGGTCAAAGGTCACATCTGGCACCCATAAGTTGTGTGTGTGTGTGTGTGATTGTGTGTGTGTGTGCAGCTCCGGTTACCTGAAAAGACCTCAACCTTCTTTTCTCTCTCTCTCTATCACTGTTGCTCGCCCGCCCTCCTCCTGCTCCTCTCTTTATGTGAGGGAAGGAGAGGGAGGAGGGAGGGGGAGAGGAGGGAGGGGGAGAGGGTGGAGGTGAAGGAATTTGATTTATTCTCGAGGGAAGGGGGGGCAGAATCTGAGAGAGAAAAATGAAGACGAGGACGAAGAGAGGAGTGATAACAGTGAAGGTGGTGGAAGGAAGGATGGAGAGAGGAGAGAGAAATTAAAGTGAAGGATGGAGGGAAAAGGAAAGAGGGTGGATTTGAAGGATGGACGAAGAGGAAAAGGAGGAGAGAGGGAAAAAACAGACAAAGAGAGAAGGAAAGAGGAAACCGTAACACATCTCCTCCCTCAGGCATGAATTCAAACTGTATGTAGTGTTGTATTGTGTTGTTGTTGTGTTTTGACCACGCCCACTCAGGAAACAGGAAGTGTAGACTTTTTCTTACCACTGGTGCTGCTTGTAGTGCGTCATCTTCTCTTATAGAGGATCTTTGCTCCGATGAGGGAGGAGACTGACCTGAACCTGGACATGTTGAACTGGTTCAGTGTGACATCACTTCTTGATGATGTCATCATCTCTGATGTCCCTCCAGAATAAAGCTCCAGAGAAACAGAGTCCGTAGAACTTCATAAAGAATCCTCCAGTTTTTAAGTTTCCTTCAGTGTCACAGTAAAACATCATGATACACTGCAGGAGCACACACACACACACACACACACACACACACACACAGTAGGAATATGAAATCACTGTGTTTTCTCTCCTCTCTGAACTCTCTGATTGGCTGGTTGAAGACTCGGACTCACCTGTTGTGTGCAGACACACACTTGCCTCTTTTCTTCTCTGTCTCGGCTTTAATAAGAGGAGTGTGATTAGAAAGCGCTAATGGTGTTTTTGATGTTGGTGGAGTAGTGTTATGGGGGGGGGGGGGGGGGGGGGTCAGGGACTGAGCCGTGATGGATTATTGAGCAGCAGGCGTCGACGCCCACGGCAGCTTTTAACTCTGGATCTTTCAAGAGTGAGATGAGTGTGCATGTCTCACTCGCTCCTGTTCTTCCTTCCTCAGAAAAAAAAGATTAAAAACTGTGTGTGTGTGTGTGCGTGCGTGCGTGCGTGCGTGCGTGCGTGCGTGCGTGCGTGCGTGCGTGCGTGCGTGCGTGCGTGTGTGTCGTCACACTGACCCTCTCTCTCTGTGCTGCAGGACTGAGCCATGGGGAAGGCGACACCAGGGAGTGTCTGTACTACAACGTCAACTTTGAGATTGAGAAGACCAATCAGAGCGGAGTGGAGCGCTGCGAGGACGAGAAGGACAAGCGCTCGCACTGCTACGCCTCCTGGAGGAACAACTCGGGCTCCATCGAGCTGGTGAAGAAGGGCTGCTGGCTGGACGACTTCAACTGCTACGACAGGTACAAACACACACCTGATGAAAGCTGCAGTTCCTCTAACGGCCACTAGAGTCTGGCTCCAACAGTGAGTCAGTCCCCATTGACTCACATGTTAAAATGTCCAACTTTACAGCAGAAATAAACATGTTTACAGCCTGGTACAAAAACTGTTTTGGTCTCTAGAGCTGATTTCCTCCTTCATGACACCTGTTTATATAACTCACCTGTTTATATAACTCACCTGTTTATATAACTCACCTGTTTACATTTTATTAAGGACTAATGTTATGGAGGACTGAGGGCGTGGCCTCTTTGAGTGACAGGTGGATGAGCGTATGTTTGCCACAAACTGACATGAACTGAAGTGTCAGCTCCACACAGGCCCCTCCTCTTTGACCATGTTTGGATTAGCTGTGTGTAGCTAGTTGGAGTCAGACACTGCCAAGATGGCAATGGTGGAGCAGCTCACTCTGCTGCTAACTCTCGAGCGCTGTGCGACGGCGAAACAGTCACTGACTCTCGTTTTAGCCACTCTGCAGCGACAGGAACACATTTCCCATCATCCCCGCTGCCCCCAGTTTGATTGACAGGTGCTGTGACCGGGTGCTGTGTAAACGCTCGGGGCTGGTGATGCAACAGTGCGGTGACGGCAGCGGGAGACGACAGCCCTGTCGCATCAGCTCAGAATGTCTTGGCTTGATGAGCTTGGGTCTGAGCGCAGACAGACGGTGTTTCATGGATGTTTTTGTCATTTTTCATTTTTAAAGTAAAGATTTATTCATGTGGTTTTGTCGACAGCGCTTCACCATGCGGATCCTCTCAGAGGTCGTCCTCAGTGTTAATGTTTATTTATATCTTACAAGCTCTCAGAGTGGAAATGAGATGAGTTCATGGACCTCTGAATCGCTGCCAACAGCTCTGGTTTTTTCAAACACAATATTTATAGTGAAAACTAAAAGTCAGCTCAGTCTCATCAGGTTAAAGCCTCTGATGAAAGTAAAGGAAGCCTTTATAGATGATCTATGGAAAGTCAGAAAACTTGAACTTCCGATATTTCCAACAGCACACGAAGGCAGCAAGTTTCTAAACCTTGACTCAAGTGACGTTTTATTTAAAACGCAGGTTTTAAACAGCGACTCTTGAATTCTGAAATGTAAAAGTTTATTTAGTGGAGAACGTCCTGCTGACGAAGACACAGACAATGTTTGTTTTTACTGTTTTATAATGTGTTCATCAAAAACATCAAAACATTTCCCAAGATCCCTGAACTTCAATATGGAAATGACTTGAATGAATGAATGAATGAATTCATCCAATCAGCTGCAGAGCTTCACATGATCCACCCACTTCTCCTCAGTAATCGTGTGTGAAACATCAGTTCAGAGCAGGAAAGGAGAGACTGGAGAAACGTCTCTCCTCCTGCGGCTCCCAGTTTCTTCCCCGACGCCGACGATGCTGCAAGTTTCACCTTTTCCCCCGAGACGTCACAAGAAAAACAAAACAAACTGCTATTTGGGTCAAGTACAACTGCTGCCGTGATATTTATTGTTCCCAAGACGCCGTGTGATTGACAGGTCTGCTGTTTAGACGACAACGGACAGACAGAGAGGAGCGTCGCTCCACAGAGGAGATCTCTGGAGGAGGGACAGTGTAGAACTACATCTTCAGAACATGCAGAACCACTGTGAGCGCGGCCCCCCCTGCTGCCAGGGGGGGTGGAGTACTAGTAGTAGCAGTACTAGTACTAGTAGTGGTAGTAGTGGTACTTGACAGGTGATGTCACAGGTCTGTGGTCTTCGTCTCAGCTTCTTTCTTATTGTTTTCTCTTGTTTCATATTAGTGAATGTTTTAGTTTATTTAGAGACAAATGTCCGACACTCAGCATCAGAGCTGTGATTGGACGTCCAGACGCTGATGTACTTCCTGTTTGCGTCCCTCAGACAGGAGTGTGTGGCGACGGAGGAGAGTCCTCAGGTCTTCTTCTGCTGCTGCGAAGGAAACTTCTGCAACGAGAGGTTCACACACCTGCCCGACGCCACGGGACCACGTGAGTCATGTGACGCTGCCTTCGGTGTGTGTGTGTGTGTGTGTGTGTGTGTGTGTGTGTGTGTGTGTGTGTGTCACATTTTATTTCTCTCTGATTGTTGATGATTCATCTCAATTAATCAGTATTATTCAACTGTGTGTGTGTGTGTGTGTGTGTGTCAGTGATCAAAGCTCCGCCCCCCAGCGTCGGCGTGTTAAACGTGATGATTTACTGCCTGCTGCCCGTCACCATGCTGTCAGTCACTCTGCTCACCGCCGTCTGGATGTACCGACACCGGAAACCTCCGTACGGACACGTGGACATCACTGAGGTGCACACACGCACACACACACACACACACACACACGCACACACACACACCATAGAGCTGTCGGTGTTAGTTCATTTGATCTAGACTTTCTTTTTTTTTTTTTTTTTTTTTCTGGAGAAGGAAGGAAAGGAGAGAGTGAGTGAGGGAGGAAGGATGGAAGAAAGGGAGTGGGGGAGCGAGTGAGTGAGGAAGGATGGTAGAAAAGGAGTGAGGGAGTGAGTGAGGGAGGAAGGAGGCAAAGGGAGGAAGGATGGAAGAAAAGGAGAGAGTGAGTGAGGGAGGAAGGATGGAAGAAAGGGAGTGAGGGAGTGAGTGAGGGAGGAAGGAGGCAAAGGGAGGAAGGATGGAAGGAAAGGAGAGAGTGAGTGAGTGAGGGAGGAAGGATGGAAGAAAGGGAGTGAGGGAGTGAAGGAGGAAGGAGGCAAAGGGAGGAAGGATGGAAGGAAAGGAGAGAGTGAGTGAGTGAGTGAGGGAGGAAGGAGGCAAAGGGAGGAATGATGGAAGGAAAGGAGAGAGTGAGTGAGTGAGGGAGGAAGGATGGAAGAAAGGGAGTGAGGGAGTGAAGGAGGAAGGAGGCAAAGGGAGGTAGGATGGAAGAAAGGGAGTGAGGGAGTGAGTGAGTGAGGGAGGAAGGAGGCAAAGGGAGGAAGGATGGAAGAAAGGGAGTGAGGGAGTGAGTGAGTGAGTGAGTGAGTGAGTGAGGGAGTGAGTGAGTGAGGGAGGAAGGAGGCAAAGGGAGGAAGGATGGAAGGAAAGGAGAGAGTGAGTGAAAACATGGAGTCATGGCGCCCTCTGGTGTTGCTGTGGTGGAACTGCAGCTCTTTGTCTCAAACACATTACCTCAGTTTCTTTGACGTTTCCATGTGAATCCAGTGTTTGTGTGGCCTCCAGCTGATTTTACGCCTTAGTAACTTTTCACAGCCGCCATTTTGTTTTCAGGTTGTCCAGACGTACATAAATATTGTGGTCACTAGAACTCAAGGGTGAACTGATTAGAGTTTGGGGTTCAAAGGTCAAAGGTCAATGTGACCTCACAAAACACTTTTTAGGCATTACTCACCTCTTCACACACACTGAATATTTGATGGACTCTGGATAAACAGATGTAACCTGGAACTAGTCTGGGTGGAGGAGGGATACGACCATGGGGAGGTATTTCAACTCTCTGCTCTGTGCCCTCCAGGATCCTGCTCCTCCTCCTGCCTCCCCCCTGCTGCGTCTCAAGCCCCTGCAGTTGCTGGAGGTGAAGGCCAGGGGGCGCTTCGGCTGCGTCTGGAAAGGCCAGATAATGAATGAGTACGTGGCCGTCAAGATCTTCCCCATCCAGGTAGAGAGTCACACGTCTGCTCGCAGTGTTTTGTCTTCCTGTGTGGAAACCTTTAAACACGTCTTCCTCCTCCTCTTCCTCCTCTTCCTCCTCCTCCTGACAGAATAAGGAGTCGTGGCAGAACGAGAGAGACGTGTTCACCACACCAGGTATGAGGCATGAAAACATCCTGAGGTACATCGGCGCAGAGAAACGAGGGAGTCACCTGGAGGCCGAGCTGTGGCTCATCAGCGAGTTCCACGAGCGGGTGAGGAAGAGGAGGGAGGGAGGGAGGAAGGGGGTTATTTATGGCTGATTTACTCCATCAGATATTTCACACGTCTGGTGCTTCATTTCCTCAAACTTCTGACATGTCTTGGATCTTTGGGATGTTTAGGATCTTTGGGATCTTTAGGATCTTTGGGATCTTTAGGATCTTTAGGATCTTTGGGAGGTTTAGGATCTTTGGGATGTTTAGGATCTTTGGGATCTTTGGGATGTTTAAGATCTTTGGGATCTTTAGGATCTTTGGGATCTTTAGGATGTTTAGGATCTTTGGGAGGTTTAAGATCTTTGGGATGTTTAAGATCTTTGGGATCTTTAGGATCTTTGGGATCTTTAGGATGTTTAGGATCTTTGGGAGGTTTAAGATCTTTGGGATGTTTAAGATCTTTGGGATGTTTAGGATCTTTAGGATCTTTGGGATGTTTAGGATCTTTGGGATCTTTAGGATGTTTAGGATCTTTAGGATCTTTGGGAGGTTTAAGATCTTTGGGAGTTTAAGATCTTTGGGGTCTTTGGGATGTTTAGGATCTTTGGGATGTTTAGGATCTTTGGGAGGTTTAAGATCTTTGGGATGTTTAGGATCTTTGGGATGTTTAAGATCTTTGGGATCTTTAGGATTTTTAGGATCTTTGGGAGGTTTAAGATCTTTGGGATCTTTAGGATCTTTGGGATCTTAAGGATGTTTAGGATCTTTGGGATCTTTGGGATGTTTAAGATCTTTGGGATCTTTAGGATCTTTGGGATCTTTGGGATGTTTAAGATCTTTGGGATCTTTAGGATCTTTGGGATCTTTGGGATGTTTAAGATCTTTGGGATCTTTAGGATCTTTGGGATCTTTGGGATGTTTAAGATCTTTGGGATCTTTAGGATCTTTGGGATCTTTAGGATGTTTAGGATCTTTGGGAGGTTTAAGATCTTTGGGATGTTTAGGATCTTTGGGATCTTTAGGATCTTTGGGATCTTTAGGATGTTTAGGATCTTTAGGATCTTTGGGAGGTTTAAGATCTTTGGGAGTTTAAGATCTTTGGGGTGTTTAAGATCTTTGGGATCTTTGGGATGTTTAGGATCTTTGGGATGTTTAGGATCTTTGGGAGGTTTAAGATCTTTGGGATGTTTAGGATCTTTGGGATCTTTGGGAGGTTTAAGATCTTTGGGATGTTTAGGATCTTTGGGATGTTTAAGATCTTTGGGATCTTTAGGATTTTTAGGATCTTTGGGAGGTTTAAGATCTTTGGGATCTTTAGGATCTTTAGGATCTTTGGGATCTTAAGGATGTTTAGGATCTTTGGGATCTTTGGGATGTTTAAGATCTTTGGGATCTTTAGGATCTTTGGGATCTTTGGGATGTTTAAGATCTTTGGGATCTTTAGGATCTTTGGGATCTTTAGGATGTTTAGGATCTTTGGGGTGTTTAAGATCTTTGGGATCTTTAGGATGTTTAGGATCTTTGGGAGGTTTAAGATCTTTGGGATGTTTAAGATCTTTGGGATCTTTAGGATCTTTGGGATCTTTAGGATGTTTAGGATGTTTAGGATCTTTGGGAGGTTTAAGATCTTTGGGAGTTTAAGATCTTTGGGGTGTTTAAGATCTTTGGGATGTTTAGGATCTTTGGGATGTTTAGGATCTTTGGGATCTTTGGGAGGTTTAAGATCTTTGGGATGTTTAGGATCTTTGGGATCTTTGGGATGTTTAAGATCTTTGGGATCTTTAGGATCTTTGGGATGTTTAAGATCTTTGGGATGTTTAGGATCTTTGGGATGTTTAAGATCTTTGGGATCTTTAGGATTTTTAAGATCTTTGGGAGGTTTAAGATCTTTGGGATCTTTAGGATCTTTGGGATCTTAAGGATGTTTAGGATGTTTAGGATCTTTGGGAGGTTTAAGATCTTTAGGATCTTTAGGATCTTTGGGATCTTTGGGATCTTTAGGATGTTTAGGATCTTTGGGAGGTTTAAGATCTTTGGGATGTTTAAGATCTTTAGGATCTTTAGGATCTTTGGGATCTTTAGGATGTTTAGGATCTTTGGGATGTTTAGGATCTTTGGGATGTTTAAGATCTTTGGGATCTTTAGGATTTTTAGGATCTTTGGGAGGTTTAAGATCTTTAGGATCTTTAGGATCTTTGGGATCTTTAGGATGTTTAGGATCTTTGGGATGTTTAGGATCTTTGGCAACTCAACTAGAACTGAATGAAGTTCAGTGAGTTTGGACAAACAAACTGAATTTGTAAAAAAACAGACAGAAATGACTCGGCAGGTTCGATGTGATCTTGGATGACGAGCGTCTGCGTGTCTCTCCAGGGTTCTCTGTCGGACTTCCTGAAGGGGAACGTGGTCAGCTGGTCGGAGCTGTGTCACATATCCGAGTCGATGGCGTGCGGCCTGGCCTACCTTCACGAGGACATCCCCCGACAGAAAGGCGAGGGACCCAAACCGGCCATCGCTCACAGGTCTGCACCTCCACGTGGCTTGCCGTCGTTTTAGAGAAGTATAAGTTGAAGCAGCTCGATCGTTTCAGATCTCAATAACGTATGTGATTCATTTAAATATGTTCATGTGACTGGAACGCAGCTGAGGCCAAAGCAAAAACTTTTCTGAACTTTTTTATTTTCAAATCGAACAACACAAACACAAGAACCTGAGTTTCCCCCTCAAGCAGATGTTACACCAGCCAGATGTTCTGTCTCTGAAACTATTAAACATCTGTCTGCAATAACAACATTTATCCACATGATGCAGGCAGTGAGTCAGGTGACGTGTTACCTGCACAATGACCAATGATATGGTTTGATGTACAATATTTTGTTTCCTGTGTGTGTGTGTGTGTGTGTGTGTGTGTGTGTGTGTGTGTCTGTGTCTCTCAGGGATTTTAAGAGTAAGAACATCATGTTACGTTCAGACCTCACAGCAGTGATCGGTGACTTTGGTCTCGCCGTTCTCTTTGAGCCAGGGAAACCACCTGGAGAGACACATGGACAGGTGAGCTGCTGTGACTGATGCTGTGGAGCTTCAGCTAAACACTGAACAGGGTTTAATGTGTGTAATATATAAATGTGTGTGTGTGTGTGTGTGTGTGCAGGTAGGGACCAGGCGTTACATGGCTCCAGAGGTTTTAGAAGGAGCCATCAACTTCCAGCGAGACGCCTTCCTCCGAATCGACATGTACGCCATGGGGCTGGTGCTGTGGGAGCTGGTGTCCCGCTGCAAGGCTGTTGACGGTAACACACACACACACACACACACACACACACACACACACACACACACACACACACACTCTCTTCCTGAGTACTTCTCTGCTGTGGCTTCATGTTCAGATTGTCCAGATTCTGATCTAGAACCATCAATAAACAACAGTAGCAGGTCTTAATCCCCCACCACATGTTCTGTGGCATCAGGTGAAGCAGCAGCTGGGACGTTGATGTTCAGGTGCTCAGGTGTGTTTTTGTTCAGGTCCGGTGGATGAGTACATGCTGCCGTTTGAGGAGGAGGTCGGTCAGCACCCGTCACTGGAGGACCTGCAGGAGGTCGTCGTCCACAAGAAGATGAGACCGGCCTTCAAAGACCTCTGGCTCAAACACAGCGTGAGTCACACACACACACACACACACACACACACACACACACACACACACACACACACACACACAGATGGAACAATAACGTCACATAACTTGCTAACACACATTATATGAAGCTTGTGTTTGCGCATGGAGAAATTAAAAATCAGCTAGAGGGAAACATGATCATATTTAGTGTCACCCTCTAGTGGCCGAAATCAGTATTACCACAGTAAACACTTTGAGGATCTTCACCAAAAAAAAAAGAAGAAATTTATTGCTAGAATTATTTATTTTTCATAAATTTTTTTGTGGAAAAATTTTTGTGAGTGAAAATCTTTTTTACTTCTAATTTTTTTTTTCGTCAGTGGAAACGACTCTCAAGAGGCAAGTGAAAAAAATATTTTGGGGGGGCAATCATTTTTCATTTTTCGACGTTTATTTTTATTTTTTTATATTTTATTTTTTTTGTAGAAAAAAAATCTCTTTCCTCTCGGGGGTGTTTATACTGATGAAAAATAAAAAGTGAGAAAAATGTATTAAACTAATTAACAGAAGTGAGAGAGAGAGAGAGAGAGAAAAAAAGTGGCTCCACTCTCTGCTCACCTGACTGACCTGATGTCACTCCCCGCCCCTCCCCTTACAGGAATATCAAAGCAATTCAGGTGCGCAGCAGCTAAAAGGTAGCGACCATAGTCTCCTGTTCCTTTATGTCTCAGCTGTCACAAAAAGTTATTCCACACACTGAACTGTAAATACCTCAACTTGTAAATATTGAAAATAATCCACTTACAGTCTATTACTGGTATTTTACATATGAACTCACACTAATCAGTCCAACAGTAAACTGCATGTATACAGCATATACATGTGTGTGCAGGCTGGAGATGGAGAGTATTTTTAAAAAGAATAATACAGATCAGGGAAATAAGGAGAAAGCAGAAGGCTCTAAACGCTTGTGCTTTTATTTTGAAGTGACTGTGATGTGCTGGCTCTGCAGGGTCTGGCTCAGATCTGTGAGACGGTGGACGAGTGCTGGGACCACGACGCCGAGGCTCGTCTGTCGGCCGGCTGCGTGGAGGAGAGGATCTCCCAGGTGCGCCGCCTCAACGCCACCATCACCCCGCCTACCTCCGACCACCATGCCCTGCTGGTCTCCGCGGTCGCTCCTGTTCCCATGGTAACCAACGTGGACCTGCCGCCCAAAGAGTCCAGTATATGAGGAGAGCGTCAAAATGTGATGGAACAAAACAACAAAACTAAACTTTTCTTTGGAGGCCTGTTGTTACTGAGGATTTTTCTTTCCTGACGTGAGGTTCAACTTCCTCTGAAAACCCCCCCAACACACACACACACACACACACACACACACACACACACACACACACACACCTTTTCTCAGTGGAATTTTACAACCTACACCAGATTCAGCATGAAAGCAGCTGCTACTTTATCTTTTTGGATTGTGTTTTTTACTCTTCATCCTTTGGAACAGATATTACCAGCACACGTCCTCGTTTGTCCTCAGTATTCAGTCATTCATGTTTTTTTAACCACGTGTGTGTGTGTGTGGAAAAACAAAGCAAACACACACACACACACACACACACAGGAAAACACTGAAACGCGTTCAGGTCCCGACTCAGTGAATGCTCTTCTATCTCCAGGTACCTCAGCGACGACTTTCGTTACTTTTTTATGGTTTTCCTCGTGCATTCTTCTTCTTCTTCTGTTTCTCCGACGCATCTGGATTTATCTACCTACCTGGCAACTTCGCAACCGTGTCACCTAGCAACCACCTACCATCAACCTACCGTTGGGATGTTTTTTTACCACAATGCTGCAAAACCCTTGGAGGAACACGATGACTGTTACACAAACAACGACAGCAAAGGTTTTTAAGTTGAGTTTTTCTACCTTTTCTCGGACTCTTCTTCTCTTCTGTTTTTCTCCTGTGACCACACGTCACTATCCACACACGACAAACCTTCGGATCCAACGGGTTGTATCCAAAAAGACAGGAAACAGGGAGTGAGGTCAGAAGGAAAGATGCCAGAGAGACTGGATGATGTTTGTTTCCTTTCTCTCTTTTTTGTGTTCAGCTGTTTTAGTTTGAGGTTGAAGACTGAGAGAAGTCTGACGGGATTGGTTGTCAGGAACCAGGAGGCAAACATCTTGCATGCAGAGATTTGATTGGCTGTCTGCGCTCAACCACAGCATTTTGGTTGGCTCAGAAATAAAACTTCTCAGGTAACCAGGTCTACAGGGGTTTTTTTTTTGTGGGGGGGGGGGGGGCTCAATGTTTCCACAGTTGGGGAGGGGCGGCGCCAGCAGCAGGTGTGGCCGATGAGACTTTGGTGATGACTTTGGTGGGAGGGGTTTATCTGAGGGTGCTCAAAGCCTATTGGCTGTCCTGAATATGTACATTAGCAAGGTGCCCAAACACCCTGGAAAAAAGGTGCAAGACCTCAGGATGCATAGAGTGGTTTATGCATGTAGGTCTGTGTGTGTGTGTGTGTGTGTGTGTGTGTGTGTGTGTGTGTGAGTGTGAGTGTGAGTGTGAGTGTGAGAGTGAGAGAACACATGTCACATGATGTGACAGATGATGAGTTTCTTTTTCTGAAGTTTTTTACTGTATGTGCTGATGGTTTTGTTGAGTCTGGTTGTGTATGACCTGGAGCTAAGTGAAGGACCTGTGACCTTTGACCTCTTCAATTCTGTCCCCTTCCAACAGAGCCACCTCCTGGCTGAGCTGCAGCACTGCAGAAATCAAGTCTCACTGCACTCAGCTGTTTATCTGCTCACATGAGCTCTTACTTTGAAAGTCAGTGTCATGATTCAAACCGACACTGAGCGTTTCCTGTGGCACATCCTCTCCCTCCAAGCACACTCACACACACACACACACTCACACACACACTCACACACACACACACCACACACACACACACACTCACACACACACACACACACTCACACACACACTCACACACACACTCACACTCACACACACACACACACACACACTCACACACACACACACACACTCACACTCACACACACACACACACACACACTCACACACACACACACTCACACACACACTCACACACACACTCACACACACACTCACACTCACACACACACTCACACTCACTCACACACTCACACTCACACACTCACACACACACTCACTCACACACTCACTCACACACACACACTCACACACACACACACTCACACACACACTCCACACACACACTCACACTCACACACACACTCACACTCACACACACAACACACACACTCACACACTCACACTCACACACTCACACACACACACTCACACTCACACTCACACTCACACTCACACTCACACACACACACACACACTCACACACACACTCACACACACACTCACACTCACACACACACCACACACACACACTCACACTCACACACTCACACACACACACACACACTCACACTCACACTCACACACACACTCACACACACACTCACACACACACTCACACTCACACACACACTCACACACACACACTCACACACACACTCACACTCACACACACACTCACACACACACTCACACACACACTCACACACTCACACACACACTCACACACACACTCACACTCACACACACACTCACACACCGTCCTGCTGCCACAAACACTCCTCAACAGACGCTTGATATATTTGCTCGTGTTAGAAACGACTGATCAGCTGATTCAGGAAGTGATTGAGACTTTTTATTCAAAGATGAAACTTTATGTTTGTGAGGAGTTTTAAAGATTTACATCTTCAGTAGGAACCAATGAGCTGACAGAGGAGGAAGGGGTTTAGAGACGGACTGACACACTGTTGCTTTGTTTTACTGTAAATCTGATGTTGCAGCTCCACTTCCTCTTTTCATCAGTGCAAAGGTCAAAGGTTGCAGAGGTTAAAGTTCACCAGTCTCCTCCTCACTTCCCTCCCTAACCTCTACTCTTATTTTCTTTTTCATTTTTTTTTTTCCTTCAACCGGGACCAAAACCGGGGCGTCGGCCTTCTGCCTCGGACACCAGTTCAGAAATACCCATGATCCTTTGTGTTCAAACAACTGGAGAAAAAACAAGGAACTATGATGTTTTAAAAAGTTTTATTTGTACTTTCTGTTTTTTGTTCCTTCTGTGACGCCATACATGTAAACAGTGAATGTCTACAATGCTGCTGCTGCTGCTGACGATGATGATGATGACGATGATGATGATGATGACTCAAAGATGAATATATTTCTGTATATTCCTTTTTATTTTCGGTGCGTTGAACACATGCAACTCTCTGTACCAAGTCAGTGAAACGACGCGAGGCGTTCGAGGGGCGCTCGGCCGCGGGAACGTCGATGCGCGAAAGAGAACAAGGTTGACTAATAAACGAGAAAGAAAGAAAAAAAAAGAAAAAACACGTGAAAACAATACTGCTCATGAACCACAGATCACCTCAATACACCAGAAATACCTCAGACTTTTCTACGTGTTAAATTCTGTTTCTATATTTTATTAGTTGCTTTGACAACTTGTAGTCACATAATATTTTATTGTGAACTTTTATTCTTTGTTTTTGTTTTTCTCTTTGATTAGAGAGTTTAATGTTTTTTACATAATTATCTGTAAACTGCTTCAAGAGGAAACGACAGCAGGTGACAGTGAGACTCGACCTTAAATACACACTTTAGAAACAACAAGTGGTTTTTGTTTTAGACTGATCTGAACTGCCGATATCACAAAACCACCTGGACTGGACTGGACTGGACTTCCTCTATCATCCCTTCCTTGTCCTCTCCTCTCTCGTCACCTTTCCTCTCCTTACCTCCTCTCGTCTCTTCTCATCGCCTCTTCCCTTGTTTCCTTTCCTCTCGTCTTCTCTTTCCTCTCCTGTCTCCTTGCTTCTCCTTTTGCCTTTCCTTTCCTCTCGTCTTCTCTTTCCTCTCCTGTCTCCTTGCTTCTCCTTTTGCCTTTCCTTTCCTCTTCTTGTCTCCTCTCTTTTCCTGTCTTCCTCCTCTCATCTCTCTACCTCCCATCTTTCCTTCCCTCTCACTTGTCTTCATCTTCCATCCTCTCTTCTCCTCTGCTTCTGTCTCCTTTCCTTTCCTCCTCCCTCCTCCTCCCCTTGACTCTTTATCTTCCTCCACTTCTCGTTATGTGATTGAAGCTTCCTGATGTCGTCAGTGTTGTGCCTTTCTTTCTTCCTCTAGCTCCGTTCTTCACTTCCTTTCTTTCCTTCCTGTGAATGAAAAGTAAATATCACACCAGCGTACATGTGTATTAAAATACATTTAGAAAACTGCTGAAAACAAAAAGTGAAATCATGTTCGACTAACTGAATCAAACTTGCAGATTCTGGATGAAGCGGATCAGAAAATACTTGCAATAATTTCCAGAATGAAACAGTTTTCTAAATGTATTTTCTGAACACATCCAGTGATCAGCTGCTGTTTCATGTCGGGATGCAGACGGAGAAATGAAGTGACTGACAGAGACAACGGACTGACTCCAATCCAGATGTTTCCAGGTGTTTTCAGGAACATATTACCTCATTAAAGCCACATGGGCAGAAACAGTGTGCGAGTCGGTGACGGCGGGAAAACACGGCCAGCGTTATTGTTCAGGAGGTTTCGGGATGAGAAACACAGGGTCATTGTCACATCACTGCATTAGTAACCAAAACACTCACCAGATCTTTCACCTGTCATTTACATCACGGTTCATCAGGACACGTGAACAGACGTGCACGGGGGCGTGCAGAGGTCAGAGGGACAGTTAGCGTTGTTAGCATCCCGCGGGGTCAGTCCTATGTTCCCACATTTCTATTTTTGAGAATTAGGGTTAGTGCTGTGGGAACAGACACGCTCCCCGTCCCGCAGTGAAAGCAGAGGGGTATCTAGCCCGAAGGAAAGAAGGAGGACCAATCTGTTGTATGCTAACAATGCTAATGTGCCCGTCTTTGACCGACCCAAGTGCCAACACAGCCGACTCTCCCCTCATCATGTGACATTCAAACTACACGCACGTTTTTCAATTCATGGCAATATGACCGGTCCAAAGCTCTTCGTTTCGCCCTGTGTCAACTACAGTACATGTACGACTCCTTTGACTCAGCTAGCTCTTACTGTTAGCACCCAGTCGGCTAACATATCGCACTCGTACAGCCAACCCTAAAGGATAACCTTAGTAACTTCATGGTGACGAAACAGCGAAGCTCAAAGAATCGATTGATTGACGGTGGAGTGTGAAAAAGAGCCAAATGACCGGAAACATGGCGGCACGTCCGGGCTTCCACTTTGAGCGGGAAAGTTGTCGTCGCTTGAGTTCTCCTGCTCAACTTCATGTCAGTGTGTTTCTATTAGCTACAGCTGTGCTGCAACATCTGTCGTTACAGGGCTCATGTTGACTGTCAGAAACATACATGTGTGTTTATCACTGAGGTAAAGCTGCTGTTGTACTGGACATTATGTTGAGACGTGTCTGAATGGAGTCAGAATATTAGGAACAGCTCTGAATATAAAGCAGTCCAGTACAACACCATCTCTCACTGAACACAACTGAACTGACAGCTTTATAATACAGCAGAGAGTACAGGTGTGCCTATTAAAGTGGACACTGACGGTATACTGTGCACATAAAATGCACAAATGTATGAAAGTGAAATGCATTCACTTAAGAAAAAGACAATTATTCAGTCATTCATTCAGAAAAACAGGATTTCTTTTCTCATCTGAATGCATCACGCTGCCGTCCCGTCTTGTACCATCAGATAATGATTTGGTCACACGGCTTAAAGGATAAAAACTCTGGATTTCTTTCGGGACCTCAGGGCTCCTCTGTTTTAAATACTGTTTATCTTTTAGTTTTTAAAAACTGTTTCTCTCGTTGTTTTCTCCAAGAAAATCCTGCAACAGAGATAAAAAATAGAATCAGACGTTTCAGAGCGACGAGTCTCTTCTCGCCGCAGAGCGTGCTCAGTGAGATAATACAGTGAGGTTTAATTAAAACATGATGTAACGTCATTTGTGAAGAGCTTGGATGAGATGCACTGACTTTACGGTAGAGTGTTTTAGCCTTGATGCTAAAGAGCGGGAGGACACAGCAAGCAGCGTTTCCCGGGTTTTCACAGCATTTCGTCCGAGGCTAAATTGAAAAGTCGCCATTTAATGGCTCGTTCTCGCTCGTTTTTGTACAAGTGATGCTTCCATTTTTTTGGCCAGTCAAGTGCCTGTAAGGAGAAATCAAGATGTCAGCGCTTCTTGATTTATGGGGACATCTAAAAATATTTTTTTCTTTTAGTAAACTTGGGCCTTAGTAAATGAGAGAAGGACAAAGTTAAACAGATGTGTGATGTAATGTCTGCCACATGTTGTAATGTTCAGAAACTGACCCCTCCACCTGCAGAGCTTCCTGCCTCTGTTCAGTTTTTGATTCAGAGCTGAAGAGATTGTGTCTAGTGACGGATCATGAATGGAGCTAGTTCATTTGAAGAACTGACCTGGTGTCAGCGATGAAAGGCTGCTGCTGCTGCCATGTCAGCTCTGAGCTGCAACAGAATCAGATTTAGGAAGAGGCAGGGCTCTGTGGTTTAGTGAGGAAGAACACGAAGAGCTAAATGTTACGTACATTTACGTGAATCAGGGGTTTCCCAGGAAGGTTGTCAAGGGTTCATTGATAAGAACTTTGCTGTTTCTCAACCGGGAATGGGGGAGGGAGGGGTTAGTGACACTGCTGGAGTCACATGACCCTTTCCTCTCTTATCCTGAACAAACCAGGTGTGTAAAGATGGCGGCTTCCTGTCTTGGTGTCAGCTGGTGTCTCTGCCGTTCTACTGGCTTTTCAACCCTGTTACTGATTTCATTTATAGTCCAACTGTCTCATCTCATCCTGACTGCACTGAACAAAGGAGAAAAACTCTGGAGAGCTTTTATTGATGTATTTACAACTTCTATGAAAATAATTAATCGTACTAAATGAAAACCATTTCATGATTAAGTGAAACATTAACCATGAAATCTAAATCTTGTGACTGTGAGATAAAGGCTTTGAAATATAATGTTAATGAAGGACTAGATAACAGCAGGGTGACGAAAAACCGTTTTCACTTTGAACCAAGCTGTTTCCATAGCAACACCATGCAATTAAACAGAGTATAGCTCGTCACAAGCAGTGATTTGTCCAATCGCTTAATGCAGCATGTGAGCTGTTAGCATTAAGTGAAGAATTGCTTGTGACTGACTTTTCATGACAGACCGAATACAACAAAGTGTATCTTTAATAAACTGTCTCATCGAGACAAAGTCGTTTTATCGCAATTATCAGAGATACTTTTCTCAAAAAGTCTCCAATTTTCTTTTTTTTCCTTTGTTAAATGAAAATCAAACTACTTATTAATATTTTCTTCATATTTACTTTGTCCAACAAGCTGTTGAATGCCTTATATTTTATTGACATATTTGCATAGTTGCTGCTTTACGGACCTGCAGAATGTCTTTTTATCTTATACTGAACTGATAAAACAGTAAAAATAACAAATGATAAAATGTTCAGTCAAACTTTTCTTATATTTAAATTTCCAAGAACCGTTTGGGTCGTATCGGCAGAGATCAAACGGAGAGGTGGCCATCTTTACAAACCCAGTCCTTCTCCACCTGAATATGATGATGATGATGATGAAAGATGTGGTGTGAAATGTAAATCTTGTACTTTATGTTTCACTGTTGTAGCTCAACTGTAGAACACGGAGACAGACTTGTACTACTGATTTAACAAATATGCTATAAAAAAAAAAGAAGAAAAAACTCTGTATGACAGTCGACAAGCTGAGAACTGGTTTTCATCTCTGTAAAAAACAAAACCAACCCTGTCTGTTGGAATTAAGAAGTGTGGGAAAAGCTGTTTGTCTTTTTGAAATATATAAATATATATGTACGTACACAGCAGATGGAAGAAATACACCCAGGCAGGAGGAAATTCAATTTTTTTTTTAAATCCCCCTTCCCCAGGTAGTGTCCATCCTGTTGCCTGTTCCTGTTACCTTTAAACTGCTGTTTAAAGGTTCAAGTGGGTATTTTTATTTTCTGATCTTGATTTTGAGAAGCAATGGTCAATGTAACATAGATGTTTAATTTTCAGACCCAATGAAAATCCCCTTGTTAGGAATTCTCTTTTTTTTTTTTTTAACTGTGGTGGTTTGTAGAGAAAAACTTGGCATCCAGACATGGAGCTCTTGATAGATCTGCCTAGAAAATAAAAAAAGAAAAGACATTGTGTGTGTGTGTGTGTGTGTGTGTGTGTGTGTGTGTGTGTGTGTGTGTGTGTGTGTGGGGCGTCTCTCTTTTCTTATCTATTTTCATAAGTCTATTGTATATCTCTATTTCTATCTATATCCTCCTCTGTCCACTCAGTGCCAGGATCATTATGGTATGAATGAATGTAGTTCTAGTCCTCAGCGCAACGACGCCGCCCACACACACACACACACACGCATACACACAAACCTGTTACCGAAAAGTAAAATAAAAATCACTGTAGAAAACAAAGGGTTATTTCAATTTTATCTTTTTGTATATGGAAAAAAACAATAAATGCTGTCAAATCATTGTAGATGTGCTGCTGTTGTTGTTTTTTATCTCTGTGTGTCCTTGTTCTTTTTTGTACAACCAGCAATAATTATAAGGGTGGTGGAGAGTGACTAAGTACATTTACTCAAGTAATGCCTCATTACACCATGACTTCTATACTATGTCGTTTTAAGTCCTTACTGTATTATGTTATTTTTATTGCTTTTTATTCCATAGTAAACTGAAGTTTTTTACGTCTTAGAATACTGTTAATGCCTTCCATGTCTATGAATTTTTATGACTTTTTATACCATACTACACTCTGACTTTTTATGCCAAAAACTATACTGTGACATTTGTGCAGTACTATACCATGACTTTTTATACCATGCTATACTATGACTTTTAAGTTTTTTTTTTTTTTTTTGGGGGGGGGGGCTTTTTATGCTTTTATTTGACAGGACAGAAGAAAGACAGGAAATGGGGAGGCAGAGAGGGGGAATGACATGCAGTAAGGGCCGTCCGATGCGGGACTCGAACCGGGGCCGACTGCAGCGAGGACTGTAGCCTCTACACATGGGGCGCCTGCTTGGACCACGACGCCCCATACTATGACTATTTATGCCTTACTACACTATGACTTTTTATGACTTTTTATGACTTTTTATGACTTTTTATACCATACTATACTATGATTATTTATGCCATGCTATACTATCACGTTTTTTAAAATATTTTTCTGCCTTACTATACTATGACTTTTTATTCCTTAACATACTATGACTTTTTATGCCTTACTATACTATGACTTTTTATGACTTTTTATGCCTTAACAAACTATGACTTTTTATACCATAATAGACTGTTTTTATGACTTTTTATACCATACTATACTATGACTTTTTATGCCTTACTATACTATGACTTTTTATGCCTTACTATACTATGACTTTTTATGACTTTTTATGCCTTACTATACTATGACGTTTTTCTGCCTTACTATACTATGTCGTTTTTTGACTTCTTTATGCCTTATAATACTGACTTTTTATGCCATACTATACTATGTCTTTTTGTGCCTTACTACAATATGACTTTCTATGACTTTTAATGACTTTTAATGCCTGACTATACTATGAATATTTATGCCATGCTATATTATGACGTTTTTAAAAATATTTTTATGCCTTTCTACACTATGACTTTTTGTGCCATACTATATTATGCATTTTTATGCCTTACTATACTATGACTTTTTATGATTTTTTATATTCACATACTACACTGTGGAAAACCATCACACACCAGTATGATGAACTGCGAGCGCAATTAGCATCTGATATCAAAGATTTGTACCTGCCCAGAGGAGGTACAGGAATATATCCAGATGAGCCGCATCCCCACGATGAGCAATCCTCTGGAGTGGTGGGCGCGCAATAAGAAGCAGTTCCTTACTATACTATATCTTTTTTCTACTTTTTTTGCCTTACTATACTATGACTTTTTTTTTGTTACTTTTTTTCCTTAATATACTATGACTCTTTTTTTTTACTTTTTTTCCTTACTATACTATGAATTTTTTCTGACTTTTTTTTGCCTTACTATACTGCAACTTTTTTTTGTTACTTTTTTTTCCTTACTATACTATGACTCTTTTTTTTTACTTTTTTTCCTTACTATATTATGATTTTTTTCTGACTTTTTTTGCCATACTATACTATGACTTTTTTTTTGCCTTACTATACTATGACTTTTTATGCCATACTATACTATGACTTCTTTTTCATACTTTTATTGCCTTACTATACTATGACTTTTTTATTTACTTTTTTGCCTTACTATACTATGACTTTTTCTGACTGTTTTTGCCTTACTATACTATGACTTTTTCTGACTTTTTATGCCTTACTGTACTCTGACTTTTTTCTGACTTTTTTTGCCATACTATACTATGACTTTTTTTTGCCTTACTATACTATGACTTTTTATGCCATACTATACTATGACTTTTTCTGACTTTTTCTGCCTTACTATACCATGACTTTTTTTTTACTTTTTTTGCCTTGCTATACTATGACTTTTTATGCCTTACTATACTATGACTTTTTATGCCATACTATACTATGACTATTTTTTGCCTTACTATAATATGACTTTTTTTTCATACTTTTTTTGCCTTACTATACTATGACTTTTTCTGACTTTTTTTGCCTTACTATACTATGACTTTTTCTGACTTTTTATGCCTTACTATACTATGACTTTTTTCTGACTTTTTTTGCCATACTATACTATGACTTTTTTTTGCCATACTATACTATGACTTTTTATGCCTTACTATATTATGACTTTTTCTGACTTTTTTTGCCATACTATACTATGACTTTTTTTGACTTTTAATGCCTTACTATACCATGACTTTTTTTTCACTTTTTTTGCCTTGCTATACTATGACTTTTTCTGACTTTTTATGCCTTACTATCTATGACTTTTTATGCCATACTATACTATGACTTGTTTCTGACTTTTTTTGCCTTACTATACTATGACTTTTTATGCCATACTATACTATGACTTTTTTTTTTTTCTTTTTTTGCCTTACTGTACTCTGACTTTTTTTTTTACTTTTTATGCCATACGATACTATGACTTTTTATGACTTTTTATGACTTTTTATGATTTTTTATATTCACATACTACA